>NW_006443138.1:20405596-20440488 GCF_000325575.1 Pteropus alecto | reverse complement strand
AGAATACCCAGTCAATGGAGCAGTCAAAACACACACAACATTTATCAATTAAATTTTCCATATGATATGGGCACGGTTTGTGGCATCTTGAATTACAATTATAATAATAATATCAAAGATTATGATCACAGATCAACATAACAAATACAATATAATGAAAAAGTTTGAAATA
Organism: Pteropus alecto; assembly: GCF_000325575.1. NCBI lineage: Eukaryota > Metazoa > Chordata > Mammalia > Chiroptera > Pteropodidae > Pteropus > Pteropus alecto. The sequence continues at coordinate 20,440,316 of NW_006443138.1, read as the reverse complement.
TTGTGAGGATTACCAAAATATTACACAGAAACTCAAAGTGAGCAAATGCTGTTGGAAAATGGCACCAATTTTTTTAACAAATCTTCAATTTCTAAGAAGCACAATATCTGCAAATCACAATAAAGCAAAATGCAAAACAAAGTATGCCTATATCTTGGAAGCTAATGTGTTACATTCAAAGAAGCACTACAGGGAAGAAATCTTCCATTTTCAAAAATAGAAAAATCTCATTAGGGGCTGGTTAGCTTCAGATAACTGTATATTTCGTGATAGTGTAATTGTGAGTTATTTTTGCTTATTTATGCTTTTCTTTGTTGTCCATTTTTAATAATGGATATGCATTCTTTAATTATGAAAGACAGAAATAATGTGTTATGTAAGAAGACTTTCTTGTGCCTTTTTATGGAACATGTATCCTAAGTATGGCACAAGGCAAGTTTGTTTCTTTAATATATTAAAAAGTACTCTATATTTGTATGAAATTTATGTACTTGAGTTAGGGAATATTATTGAGACCCTTTGGAAGAAGATTAATGGTGAGAAAAATATAAATAATTTTATACATATACTCTTACACACATAAATTTTGCTTTCAAATGTGTATTGTGATAAATATTTTCTTTCAAACATGTAAAATGTAGTGACAGAGAATATAGAATCCTTAGATATGGTGGTAGGCTTTTACTTTTGATTTTAATGAAAATGTTTGTAAATACCTTTTAACGTGCAACATTTAACCTATACAAGTAAGCACAAAAGTTATAGATTCATAATGAATGTATACAATTTTAATTTTATTTTTTTCATGAAATTAAAGATAAACATGCTTTCCTCATGCCATTTATTCACCTTCATTTGCAATCATCTGTATATGTTATTTTTTTTAAATTTTACATTTACTCTTTAAAAAATATAATTCCTAAGACACAAATAAGATTTTCCTAATACTGTTTTGAAAACTTAGAGAGGCAAGACACAGTAGTGATGAAAGAATAAACTTCTGCATATCTGCTCTAAGTAGTGCTAACTGAGGATCATCTGATACATTCTTGAGTAGAGTTTCTGATAAACTAGAGGAAAACCAGTGCATTAATTATCTACTAGGTAGTCATTTAGTATTGGGATAAAAAGAGGCTGGTAAAATGGTGTTTAGTTACAGTAATGGCCAAGTTATGTAATCAGTATTCTCAAGGCCTTGTGCCTGATGTCCCTAGAGGTGCCTTGTGTTATGGGCTCAAAGTCTGTATCCCCGCTAAATTCATAAGTTAAAGTCCTAACTCTCTGTATATTGATATTTGGAGGTGGGGCGTTTAGGAGGTAATTAGATTTAGATGAGCTCATCAGGGTCATGCCCCATGGCACTAGTGTCCCTATAGAAAGAGAGAGAGACCAGAGCTTGTTCTCTCCACACCATGGGAGAACACAGCAAGAAGTTGGCTGGCCATTTGCAAACCAAGAAAAGGATCTTCACAAAGAATTTTATTTGCTGGCACCTTGATCTTGGACTTCCACTCCCCAGAACTGTGAAAAAATACATTTCTGTTGTTTAATCTTCTTAGTCTACGATATTTTGTTTTGTCAGCTCAAGCTAAGATATTTTGAAACCAAAATTAACCTGCAGTTCAATTCTCTGTGACCTCTGCTCTGTTCTTACATTTCTGTGAGTGCTATCTCATTATCTTACTTAAGTCTTTACAATAACCCTCTCCTTTACTTGTACTTTTTTGAATAAGACTAATTTTTTCAAATCAAAACAAAACAAATCTGACTAAAACATGATATCAGGTTCTATTTAAAGAAAAATGTTACCATCTAGGGTCCTGCAGATATGTTTGATGTAATATGGAGACTAAATTTGTTTAATTATGGTCCTAAAACAAAAGTTTTAAAAACCTCCTTTTACATTTGACATGATTTCTTTATATCTAATTACCTGGGCTGTATTGTTTCAAATTTCTAATGCATTATGTCCAAGAAAACAAAACCTTAGTGATGCTGACATAGTTTTAACAATTTGTAAAATAAAAAATAATATTCTTGTTTAACCTGAAAAAAATAAGAAAGAAAGTCCAGGTGGCTATAACTTTTACCTTTATAAATATATCAGAATTAAAATATGCAGCTTGGTGGACTGTTCACAGGTGTTTGGCAGTTCGTTTACCAGAATGAGGTACAAAGCACAAACCAGGGAAAGCACAACCTGGCATATTTTCTGGGATACCAGAACATGTCAAAACAATGAAAATGCCCAGAGTCACAAAATTTTACAAAACCATGTTTCTCAAAAACCTTTTAAAATTTTTAACTCTGTATTAAAAAAAAAAAATCAAGAAAATAAGATTTTTAAAACAAAATAAAAAATGATTAAAAGGATTTCATGTGGTAGCAAAGTACCATCTTCTTGTCAGTGTATTGTAAAACTTGAAAGTATCTAAATGATTATAGTTACAAGAAGGACCTGATAATGATTTTCTTCTTTGATATTTTAAAACCTTTCCATGTGAGACAGCATTTGATAAATCAGGGTTATTCAATCTCTCCTTATCAGGTCCTGCCAGATTCATGCTGTCTCCTATCTTCTCTGAGTACACTGGCTCTCCCCAGTTTCCCCTCAGATTCATCTTGTAATAGTTAGCATTGCAGATCATCTCATCTCTCCATTATCAGACAGCTCTCAAACCAGCATCCGTGTTGATTCCTATCTAGAGCCTCTAGCAGCTCTTAGCACAGTGTCTAGCTCACAGTGGGCACTGTGTGTTACTATCTGATGAACATAATTTTATGTTAGGTAACTTCTTTGCCCACTCTGACTGTAAGAATCTTAACTACATTAATCAGATAGTGTACCATCATCCAGATAATCTGTCTATAAAGTGATCATGTTATGCCTCTAGGTTTAAGGTAATTTGTTACCTATCTCTAGCAACTGGAACAGAATATATTGTAGGGAGGGAAGGAAAACAATTAAATCCCTATTAATTAAATGCTTCATTGAAATATCTTAGTATATGTGTATTTTAATGGGAATTTGTACCATGTCAGAGATAGATATTATTGTAAGTCTATTTTCCCTGAATATAAATTAAAATACTTTTTTTGTTGAGAGTAATACAAAGATTCTTAAAACTAATCACATAATTATGTATATCAACAATAGCTGCAAGACCTCATGGTGATTAGAATGTCAATGAACAATTAATTCCACTACTATACCAGTGATTAAAGTGAAACAATGGGATAGGCTACTACTGAAGGGGCTGGTACGTAAATTATTTGAAGGTGAACATTTGGTGCCTTTCTATATATATCTCCCAGTTAGGTTAATTGTTTATGGTTGTATATGACTCAAGTTACTTCACAAAATGTGAGCTCATTGCCATGAGTGAATTCAAGAGATCTGGAGAAAATCCAGGTCTCATGAAATATAATATAAACACACTTAAATTTAACACTGATGTTAAATGACATAAACACACTAGAATTTATGCATTCTCACAAGAGAATCACTATAATATAATTCATCTTGACACATCATGAACAGGTCAAATTAAATGCATCAAACAGAAACTGTTACAAGAAAAGCAATGTACTACAACACAGTCCATATTATAGTGGGCGTTTGTCTCACTGTTAATGTGAAAGGGATCTTTGTCCTATATAAGGACCACTGTGGTTGCTTTTCCTCTGGATTCCATACTTTATTAAATTGATTTCAAAATATTCATTCTTTCTGTATAAAAGTTTACCAATCTATTATATAACCATACAAAAAATGGACCACACTCATTTTATAGATTAAATTAAAGTAAATGTGTTTAAAAAAAAAAAACTCTTCTGTCACAAGGCATAGATGTGCATTTTAGAGTATTTATGAATAAAAAATAGTATACCATTATTAAAACTCCATTAACATATTTAAAGGTTGTTAAATTTTATTCAAATAAAGCAATAAGATTAGTGCAAATTACTGTAACAATGATGGTGCCATTAAAAATTAATATTCTTTATTACTCTTTTAAACTTTATGTAGTAGGATCAATATTTTTTAATTGTTTGCTTTGAACTTTTCCAATTATTTCTGAAAACTGGAACTTCATATTTGTAATATTTAGAATACCTTTGAGGTTTTCTTGTAGATAGGTAAATTTTGGTACTAATACCAATATTTCAATGTCTGAAAATATACTGTGACAGGGAAGTTATAGTCTTTGATGTTAATTTAGTGATCGAATATTATTGCATTGAATTGTTATATATATATTAGAAGTCAGCTGAAGTTGTGCTGTTCTTTCACAAAAGGCCCCCTCCACACACACACACGGGGACAAATGCACACACACACACACACACGCACACACACAGAAATCGTAGCATACTGAACCACATCTCTATCCAACGACCTTCCCCAGGTTTTTGTGAATTCTGAGGTACTTATAATTTTATGGCACATTTGCCTTCCAGATTTCTGATGCTGCTGAAAATCCCTTTTGTCACCTCCTGATGCTGTTCCTGTCTCTTTTCTTTAATTTGAAACTCAGCCCTATTTTCCTTGTTTACACAAAAATAACATAAAACAAAAACCTTCAGAAGACACTTGTATTTTGTGATGGTCTGAACTTAAGATTTCAGATTAATAAAGGGGTTCACTTCACAGCAATGCTAACAATTTAGAATTAAAAGCAGGAATTACCATCATTTGGTTAATCCATCATTTGGTTAATCCATCACCAGGAATTATGAGACAATTTTACCTGTAGGTTCCAGCATGATGCCAGTCTGCCTGGTTTATCTCTTCTTTCATCTCTCTCATCTTTTCTTTTCTCTGTATTCTGCACTTGCTCCCAACCCAAAGTTCTTATTTACTTTTATATACAAAAACATACGCATTTATGCAGAACAATTCACTTCTTTTAAACTAAAGACCTAAATGCAGAAGTCCATGCATTTATTGATGATTTTATACTGTCAAAGAATCTTCTTAATTATCTCAAGAACACCTTAGGGCAGATCAGTTTGCATGAACAGAACATCGGAAAAAGAAGAATTTATTGTCCCTTGTAGAGACAATCCTGATATATCAGGGATGGGGTATGATATATATACTTCCATTTTTACATTTATTCAGCAAATGATTGTTTTGGTTTATTTTGTTTTGTATTTGGGGAAATAAATATTTATTATTATTTTTTCTTACCTGAGTTTTATTTAAGTCTAGTTGGTATAAAATACTATATTCGTTTCATTAGTTTCAGGTATATAATATAGTGATTTGATGCTTTTTGTACCTTACAGTATGATCACCCTACTAATTCTAGTAATTATCTGTTACCATGCAAACTTATTACAATATTAACTATATTCCTTCACATCTTTCACCTATCCCTCATCCCTCTCTTCTCTGGCAACCATCTCTTTGGTCTCTGTTTCTGAGTCTTTTTCTGTTTGTTCCTTTCTTTTTTTTTTAGATTCCATATATAAGTGAAACCATACAGTAAACACACACTCACAAGTGTACTTAAATCTCAGAAAGTCTCCCCCATCATCTCAATCCTGCTATAACAACCAAAACTCTGCCCACTAATTCGTAAGAGGCCTTCAGCCTTGCTGTGACAGCTGTCAACCAATGACACTAAAGACAAGTATATTAAAAATAAGAATGTTTGCCTTTCTCTTTGTAGATTTGAAGACCAATCACAAAATTCCTCTATTATAGGGTCATTAGAGGTCAAGGTAAAATAAGCTATTTTGGGCAAACTATTAAGCGAACAATGAATTAATCCTTGTTCAATCACATGACAATGCTAGAAATTCAAAGTTGAATAAGATATAGCTTCTGTCTCCAAGGCATTTGTGATGCTTAAGAGAAAACAGAGAGTAAAGAGGTAATTACAGTTAACATGGTGAGTGAGACAGTCAGAGCAGTATACAGCAAGAAGGGAAACAAAAGCTTGGATAGGGGCATTGGGTGGAATATACCTACACAGGATGCAGTGAAGTGAGGGAGAGGGTGTCTTCACCGAGACCACTCAGAACAAAATGTACATCTAAATGATACCTAAAGAATGAGCTGGAATCATTAAGGCAAAGGAGCGATACTTTGAGAATTTTAGGCACAGAAAGCAATTTGAACAAATTCGTCGAGAAAATGCTTGAATATAGAATATAAGGGAAGAAGTGGCCATGGAAGGAGATGAAGGGTAGGTAAGGGGCATCATAAAAATTTTGTTTGCCATTGGCAGGAATTTTATTTTATAGTAAAGTTAAGAAAAAAATATCGATACTTTTGTAACAAGAGAATAATTTAGCAGCTATTTTTTCAATTAAATATTTACTTTTATTAGAATTTAATGAGGAATATTTAAAGGGAAATCTATGAAAAAATATAGTTTTTTTTAATTCAACTATGCCTGAAAACATATCATAAATATTATTTTGAGAAGAAAACTTTTTTCTACTATAAAATCTAGCTTTTATGGCAAACACGACTGCACCTTATAGATGACTAGAATGATTCCATTTAGAAATCTACTTTGAAATAACTAAGGTCTCTGAATAAGCCAGGTGTCCTTTATGAACCTTCCTTTAGCTCTTTCTGGAGTGCATTTTTAAATGGAAAGTGACCTCGAGCTATGAAAACTCAAAACTTCAAAAAAAATCTACAAAGCCAACATTTGCAGAGAGGAAGTAGAAAAACCTATGCAGGGATTTTCTGCCCAAATACAATCTAGTGACTTTCACAATTTTTCGTATTTCACAAAACATACTTAATTCACCCAAATTATTATTTTCAACATTTTACCATGAATTCCTCTGAAACTATTTTATTTGGAACAAATAGTCCCAAATTCTTTTATGTGATTTTAAAAAAAAATTAGTTAGCTTTAGGATTAGCAATGGTAGGACCAATGGTGTTCTGCGTAAATAACTTGAGGACAGCCTTTGTTATCTATTCAAGTGACGACAAGTTTATACAGAAACTAAAATTAGGCAGCCTTTCAAAACCAACTGCTACAGCAACCAAAGATTCAAGCATAAATTGATCAAACTATAGCTAAAAAGTCAAGTCATAGGTGCCAAGAAGTAATTATATTCCAATGAAAGAAGTTAGTTTTATTTCAAAGATCTTTTCTCTAGCACCTGTAATGCCTCATAATGTTTAGCCTCTCTTTACTGTGTAGCACCTGTTAAAAAGATGTGCCAAAGAACAAATAACGGAGCACAGAAAAATGCCTTACATAGCCCAAAACTAACATTATAATGCAACAGCTGGCAGTAGAATCAATGATCTGAAAGTCATTTGGAGTCTTAAAATCTGCTTTTATGGAGAAAATGTGCAAAGTTAGAACAATGAACTGACTAAATGCTCTCTCATAAGGCCAGATTTCATGTTGGGGCTGAATGGGTTGGATTTATTGTCATTCCATTGGAACTAAACAGATGACATTAGGGAAAAATATTTTCATTCCACATTTATACCTGGATGAATTTTATTCTATCTTTTTATTTTGTGGAAATAAACATATTTTCCATATTTTATATTTCCGATTTATTAAATGAAATAAAAAATTGCATCAAGGGAGATATTTTCCTAATAAATATTTTGTCTATTGTAGCTTTTTGCCTTCATAAGTTTCTTCTATCAAATTAGTGATGTTAACTATCCTTACCAGTAAACATAATGAATTATAAATTTTTGAAGCTAGAGCCAACTTTTAAATCATCCTGTTTAGGGATATTTAAGTTATTCCATGATGGTACTTGTCATAGAAATATATTGGTGGATGAGGGTGACCACAAAGAACATAGTAATTATGACTCTAGACTTGTCACTGTCACACTGATCAGGATAACTGCATTTATGTCTGTTTTTTAATTTGGTTTTCTAAAGGTCTGTTTTAGGAGTGTTGTTTAAAACAGAAATCTATTGCTAAAATGATATTTTAGGTTGTCTATTATTTTAATTTGAATGGTATGAAAAATTAGACTATCTGATTTGATTTGGTCAAAGGGTGCTAAATATTTAGTCAAACTTTTTCTGGGTGTGTCTGTGAGAGTGTTTCTGGATGAGATTAACATTTGAATAGGTAGACTGAGCAATACAGCATGCCCTCCCTAGGTGGCCCTCATTCAATTAGTTGAAGGCCTGAATAGAACAAAACAGCTGAGTAAAGGGGGCACTCTTCCTACCTGAATGCCTAGAGCTGATACATGGGTCTCTTTCTGACTTTAAACTCTAACTGAAATATCATCTCTTCTTGGATCTCAAGCCTGTCAGTTATCAGACTGAAATTTACACCTTTAGCTCTACTTTAGCTCTCAGGCCTTCAGACTCCGACTAGGACTACGTCATCAGCTCTTCTGGGTCTCCAGCTTGGCAACTGCAGATCTTGAGACTTCTCAGTCTTCATAATTACATGAGTTAATTCTTCAAAATAAATTTCTTCATATTAATTTATATATCCACCCATCCACACACATACCTATTGTTTCTGTGAACAATACTGATTAATACACCATTATTTAATATACCTATATTATCTGACTTTCTCTTGTAGTCAGTGATATTTCCTAATTTTAATGTCCCCTTTGCAGCTTCTGATTCATTTTTATTTTACACAATCTCAAAAGGAGAAAGAAGTCTTCTCTAAACCAGCTCTCATGTGTGGTGATATCTGTGAAACGAGTACTTTCGTACCAACTTGGGTTAAGCACCTGCCAATCCCTGAAGCTCAGTGTTAAAGTGTTCATGAACCAGCTGAAATCCACCAACTGTTGTTGATAGTCTACAAGCAGATTCAGAACTTGTGCCAGTAGGAACCTTACCTACATCGCTGAACATACTTGTCAGTTCAGCTGTCTGTTTTCTTTCTCACAGCAAGAATTTCTTTATGTTGTTGATTTATATTCTGGAATAAGCATTTTGTCTCTTTGTGTATGTCGTATGCCTATCATTAATTAAGATAGGCAGGAACATGCGATTGACAGCCCTAATGGGAAGAGAAAGGCAGCTCCAAAAGAAGTACCAACACTGTATTTAGAAGAAAGGAAAAGCTATTCGGGACAGATACCACCTCTCAAATAAACTTCACATATACCCAAGAAACAAAAATGCAATCAAATAGGCATCAAAAGACATGAAGGAACCTTGAATGCATATTACTAAGTGAAAGAATTTACCTTAGAAGACTAAATATTGTATGATTCCAACTATGTAACATTCTGGGAAAGGAAAAACTATGGTGATGGTGAATTGATCATGGTTGCCAGTAGTTCGTTCGTTCGTTCGTTCGTTCCTTCCTTCCTTCCTTCCTTCCTTCCTTCCTCTCTCTCTCTTTCTTTTTTTTTCTTTCTTTCTTTTCTTTTCTTTTTCTTTCTTTCTTTCTTTTTCTTTCTTTCTTCTTTTTTCTTTCATCCTTCCTTTTTAAAACTAATTTATTAGATGGAATAAATAAATTGTTTTTACCTGAAGATATTTAATCTGTTTAAACTGGTGAAATAGCATTACTCTGTTCTTTTAGCCACATGTATTTGTGTTTGTAAATTTTAGGTTTAGATTCTTTGTTTTATTTCCGCAGTGTTCATTATTTTTTTGTTCCCATTGTAATGACTCTAGGTGATGGAGACACTGACATTTGCTTTCCATTAATGTAGCATATATTTTCCCTCAGTTTTCTGTCTATATTTTAACTTTGTTACAATCATAGGATTTTGATAAACTGATTGCTTTTATTTTTATTCTGTCAATCAATAGTTACTTTATATTTTTTGATTTGGAGAATATTACATTATTTTCTTTTTCAAGCCTCACGTAGCTCTTCTCTGTCTTCATTCTAGCATCTTCTTCTGGGGAGGGGTGGAAGTGGTAGTGAAGATGGTGTGGCTTTTTGCAGTAAATGTATTCACTTATTGAAATGACACTAATAATGTTGCGGTGTGATGCCACCGTTTCCACTTGCCTCCTAGTGTATTGTTTTCTATGGATCAAAATCCAAGGATAGAAAATAAAATGACCTCTACTTTTGGATGGGCTGTACATTTTGGCTAACTGAGAAGCAATATCTGGACAACAGAAGTACAGGTGCCCAATTTTTTCTTTGACACAGATCCTAGAACTCTGACCAGGGGCAAAATACTGAAAGGAAACGACATGTATCAGGAGCTCTTGGTCTTACTTTTATGTTACAAAAAATATACATAACTGATATTCTAATTTCAGTTTTATGGATGTTGCACTTAGTGGAACTTACTCTCTGAATCTGACAATTGTCTAGATCTCTCTCAGTCTTCTATATATTATGCTTTATTTTTCTCTTGAAGTTTTCATCCACATTTTAATGGGAAAATAAAAGAAGCTGAGATATATAAATCATTAACTGGGCATGATTTTAAATAGAAAGTTGTTCCATTCTCCTTATCTGACTAGCAGCTGAGGGGTCTGGAAAACTATTCCTTCTTTCCTGTTCCCTTCGTGAATCCAGTGGAGTCTTGCTCTCAATCAAAAACTGTAGAGGAGATAACAGGACAGTCTCTTTCTCTCTCTTTTTTGTTTTTCCAGCAAGTGTTCAGTTAGTATAGCTTATAGTGTGTAAAACATCTTTGACCAAGGGGTGAACAAGAAAAACTATATTCCTACAAATAGCGTTGTTCCCAGGATTCTTATCTCCTCCATCCTCTACGTAGAGTGACTAAAGGAAGGTGACAAATTGAAGGAGAAGAATAAATTGCTTCTCATTTCCCATGGCAGTGCTGCCCATTAAGATCTCTCTTTCACTCATATATATAATTTAAAAGATAATTAACATAGTATTATATATTATGTAATATTTCATATATAAAATTATATAATTATGTAATAATATGTATGCATATATAAAATATAATTAAGAAGATAATTTATATAAATATATGTTTACACACACACACATATGTAAAAGGGAAGAAGAGAGTGAAAGAATGAATTAAGGACATAATATACAAATTTGGGCAATACAGAAAACAACAACCTAGAGTGGAGTCATTATTTAGTTGCCTAACTGGCATAGATCCCATGTCTTCAAAGTAAGAATAAGAAGTTAGATCATGATATAGCATAATACTTTCTTCCTTAAGATTTACAGTGATTCCCATTTTTGATCTCCACACGTTGTAAGCACATGCATACAAATTTACTGCTTATTAGTAGCAATTAACATAATATGAGCAATTTTAGATAGAGCAGAGATAATCACTACACACACTTGTGTGCACATGCGCATGTGCACACACACACTTAGTTTTTAAAACATTTATTTGACTTTCCTCACAGTCATATTTTTTTATAGTAGAAATCATCTCTTGTTTCAAAGCATTCGAGGATTGAGGTGTTTTGTTTAATTCAGTAGGATGGTTAAAAAGAACATCTACAGCTGGATTGCCAATGTAAAAAAAAAGCGCCACTGTTTAATTCATTCAGAGTACTTTAAACATAAACATATGTTTATATTAAATATAAACACAATGTTTGCTTAAACCATCGTGTTTATAATTATGATTTTCCTATCTTTTTAATGTAGTAATTTAAATATTAGAAAACCATAAAGTAAATTCTATAGTGAAGAGGTGTGTTCATATGTAGCCATCAGTATCTGTGAACCAATGAACCTAGACCATTTAATCGGTTTCTCCAAATGTTCTCTGATTCCACCTACAGTGGAGTTATCTAAGATGACTTTTAAATATAATTTACACAGTGTATCAGAGATGGACTTTTTCACCAGCAACCCAGGTAATATTCAGGCTTAAGATGTCATTAAAAATTAGGATGAGTTTACATCAATGATGCATATGAATTATAAATTGCATAGGTCTCTTTTTCATTTCTTATTTCAACTTTTGAATGATTGTGACATTTTCAAGCAGTAGGGTTTTTAGTCCTATCTACATAGAACTATGTGAATCAAAAACATATGATAAATTTTTAAGAGATTTAACTTTCTTAGCTAGGCTAACTCTTTTATTCTATAGTCTCCAATTTAGAGGGTAGGCAGTATCAGATCAATTCTTAAGCACATGAAAATACTTTTGGCAATACTTGTGTTGACTTTGGTTCCGTCTACTTAATGTGTTTGGTACTTAAAAATACAGTTATTTTCAAGGAAGTACAAAGATTGACACTATGTGTGAAAATATATAAAGACTTTACATTTCTTGAAGGCAGCTATAATTAAGTATATCTAAATAAATAAAATTGGAGATAACAATTTTCTAATTAAAAAAATACAACTTATTTGGAATTATTTACATATCATTGTAAATTTTTATTAAAATAATTAACTTTTGTATTTGTTGATTTTTATTAAAGTGCTACTTGTTTCTATCAAATTTCTAAATTTAGAAATATTTTATGTAAAATTACAGATGTTTGTTTTTTAATTTTTATTTTTCAACTAAAGTTGACATTCAATATTATTTTATATTAGATTCAGGTGCACAGTATGGTGGTTAGACATTTATAATTTACAAAATGATCACCCTGATTAGTCTAGTACCCACCTGGCACCATGTATACTTATTACAATATTATTGACTCTATTCCCTGTGCTGTAACTAACTTCGCATTCCCATGACTATTCTGTAACTACCAATTTGTACTTCTTTATCCCTTTACCATTTTCACTCAATCTTCTTAACCTCCTCTCATCTGGCAATCACCAGTTTGTTCTCTGTATCTATCTATTCTTGTTTTGTTTGCTTATTTATTTTGTTCCTTATATTCCACATATAAGTGAAATCATATGGTATTTGTCTTTCTCTGTCTGACTTATTTCATTTAGCATAATACCCTCTAGGTCAGGGGTCCCCAACCCCCAGGCTGCAGACAGGTACCGATCTGTGGCCTGTTAAAAACTGGGCCGCATAGCAAGAGGTGAGAGGCAGGCCAGTGAGTGAAGCATCATCTGTATTTGCAGCCATTCCCCAGAGCTAGCATCACCACCTCAGCTCCATCTCAGATCGTCAGGCATTAGATTCTTATAGGAGCACTGGTTTTTGGTGCCATAAAGGTTGGGGTCCACTGCTCTAGGTCCATCAATGTCATTGCAAATGGTAAGATTTAATTCTTTTTATGTGTGAGTATATTCCATTGCATATATGTACTGCTTCTTCTTTATCCAATCATCTATAGATGAGGATTTAGGTTGCTTTCATATGTTGGCTATTGTAAATAGTACTAAATTGAACATAGAGGTGCATATATCTTCTCAAATTTGTGTTTTGGTTTTCTTCACATTAATACCCGAAAGTAGAATTGCTGAGTCGCAAGGTAGTTCTATTTTTAATTTTTGAAGAATCTCCAAACTGTTTTCCATAATGGCTGTACCACTTTACAATTTCACCAATAGTGCACAAGAGTTCCTTTTTCTTTACATCCTTGCCAACACTTGTTGTTTTTTATTTATTGATGATGGCCATTCTGACAGGTGTGAGATGATACCTCTTTGTGGTTTTAATTTACAATTCTCTGATGACTAGTGACAAGCATTTTTTCATATATCTATTGACCATCTGTATGTCTTCTTTGGAGAAATGCCTATTCAGGTCCTCTACCCATTTTTTTAATTGAATTGTTTGGTTTTTTTGGTGTTGAGTTGTATGTGTTCTTTATAAATTTTGGATATTAACCCCTTATTTGACATATCATGGCCATTGGTAAATATCTTCTTCCATTCAGTAGGTTGTTTTTTTGTTTTGTTGATAGTTTCATTTGCTGTGAAAGAACTTTGTAGTTTGATGTAGTGCCATTTCTTTATTTTTTATTTTGTTTCTCTTGCCTGAGAAGATATATCAGAAAAAATGTTACTAAGAGCAATGTCAGAGAGTTTACTGCCTGTGTTTTCTTCTAGGGGTTTTATGGTTTTGGTTCTTACATTTAAGTCTTGAATTCATTTTGAGTATTTTTCTTGTATATGGTAAAGTAAGATAGTCCAGTTTCATTATTTTGCATGTATCTGTTCAGTTTTCCCAATACCATTTATTGAATAGGATGTCTTTACCCTATTGTATATTCTTGCCTCTTTTATGATACATTAAATGACCATTTGAGTGTGGGTTTATTTCTATGCTCTTTACTCTCTTCTATTGATCTATGCTTTTATGCCAGTACCATGTTGTTTTAATTACTATAGCTTTATGGTATAGTTTGATATCAGTTAACATGATACCTCCAACTTTATTCTTCTTTCTCAAGTTTGTTGTGGCTACTTGAGGTTTTTATGGTTCCATATAAATTTTTGGATTATTTGTTTTAGTTCTGTGAAAATGTCATTGGTATTTTGATAAGGATTGCATTAAATTTATACATGGCTTAGGGTAGTATGGACAGTTGAACAATATTAGTTCTTCCTATCCATTAGCATGGTATATGCTTTCATTTACTAGTATCTTCTTCAATATACTTCTTCAATGACATAATTTTCTGAGTACAGGTCTTTTACCTCCTTGGATAAATTTATTCCTAGGTATTTCATTTTTTTTAAACAACAGAAATTTATTCTCACTTTTCTAGAAACTAGATGTCCAAAATCAAATTGTGAGCAGGGTTGGTTCTTTCTGAGGGCTCAGAGGGAAATCTATTCCATGCCTCTTGTGTAGCTTCTGGTAACCACCAGAGTTCCAGTCTCTATCACTGTCTTCACATGGCCTCCCTATGTGTCTCTGTCTTCTTAAGGCATTCTCCTCTTATTAGAATACCAGTCATAGCTGATTAGGGCCCACTCTAATAGCCTCATCTTAACTTGATTACGTCTGCAAAGACTATTTTCAAATAAGGTGACATTCATAGGTTAGCACTTCAATATATTCTTTAGGGAGACACAATTCAATCTAAATATGTAACGGAAGAATAGGTGCCTGTCTGATGGTGGGGGAAAGTTTCAAGGAAGAGGTAATAAAGAGGAGAAGCTGGCCCAGGGCCTATCACATACGGTTACTTGATGCTTCAAAATCATTCTCTGTTTCAAAATGACAAAGGTGCAACCAAAAGTTATAGCATAAATTCTGAGAGGGCAGCAGCAAATCCCACTACTCTCACCACCAATTCTCTGGACCCCAGCAAGCTCTCTCTGAGCCTCTTATCTCCTCATCTGTAAAATACAAGTATCACTACCTGCTCCACAATGTCAGATGTAAACATCAGTGCCTGGCACAAATAAGCTCACAGAAAAATGGGTTCCTACCCGCTCCCTCCTGTCTCCTGCCAATATTGTCAACATTCTTTGTACTGCCCACTGCACCTACTTTTTTGTCTTTATTGAAATATAATAGACAATTAGTTGCTTTGAATTTACATTGTACAATTCAATGATTTTTATTCAATTATAATTGGCACACAATAATATACCAGTTTCAGTTGTGTAGCATAGTGATCAGAGATCCACATAACTTGCAAACTGATCACCCCACTAAATCTAGTTCTCCTCTTCCTCCTTACATATTTATTACAACATTAACCATCTTCTTCATGCTACACTCTATATCTCCATGTCTATTCTGCAACTATCCATTTGTACCTCTTAATCCCTTTGCCTTTTTTTGTCCCCTCCAACTCCTCTCCCATCTAGTATCCCTCAAAATATTCTGTCTGAGTTTATTTCCGCTGTTGTTGTTGTTGTTTTTCTTTATTTTCCACATGTATGTGAAATCATGTGATATTTGACTTTATCTGGCCCATTTTTGTCAGTGCAGTACCCTCTAGGTCCATCAAGGAAATATCTTTTTCCATCTCCTTCCTCTTAGTCTGTGTGTGTCTTTTAATCTGAAGTGAATCTCTTTTAGGCAGCATATGCAGGGCTCTTGTTTTCTTATCCATACAGCCACTCTATCTTTTGGTTGGAGCACTTAATTCTTTTCCATTTGAGGTACTTGTTGATAGATATGTAGTTATTAGCATTCTTTATTCCTGTTTTTGATACATGTTTTTTCTTCTTAAAGAAGTCCCTCCCACATTTTACTGTAATACTGGTTTGGTAATGATAAATTCCTTTAGCTTATTTTTGTCTGGGAACGTCTTTATCTGTCATTCGACTCTAAATGATAGGTTTTCTGGATAAATTATTCTTGGTTGTAGATTCTAGGTTTTCATCATGTCGAATATTTTTTGCCAAGTCCTTCTGTCCTGCATAGTTTCTTTTGAGAAATCAGCTGCCAGTTTTATGGGTGCTCCCTTGTAGGTAAATAACTGCTTCTCTCTTCCTGCTTTTAAGATTCTCTTTGTATTTAACCTTTGGCATTTTAATTATGATATGTCTTGGTGTGGGCCGCTTTGGGTTCTTGGTTTTTGGGACTCTCTGAGCTTCCTAGGGTTGTATGTCTATTTCTTTCATCAGGTTAGGGAAGATTTCCATCATAATTTCTTTAAATAGCTCTTCAACGTCTTGTTTTCCTTCAAGTACCCCTATGACACAGATATTTTTACCTTTAATATTGTCCCATAGGCCCCTTAAATTATTATTATAGTCTTGTCTTCTTTTTTCTTGCCATTCTGATTGAATATCTTTGGCTTTCTCATTCTATATATATGTCAATCGATCATCTTCTTTATTCACTCTTGTTCCATTTAATATACTTTTCATCTTAGATAATGTGTTCTTCATTTCTTACTGGTTCTCTTTTATAATTTCCATTTTCATTTTTTAAAAATTTATTTATTTTAATTAGTTTCAAGTATATAATACATCGGTTAGACATCTATATAGTTCATAAAACGATCCCCCAATAGCTGCCTTTCTCCCCTGACCCTTCAACTAGCCAACGTATTCATGCTAACTGCCTTCCCTATGCCGTGCTCCCCATCCCCGTGACCATCCATCAGCTACCAATCTGTACTTCTTTAACCCCTCACCCTATTCTTCCAGCCCCCCAAGCCTCCCTCACCTCTGTCCGCCACCAAATTGTCCGCTATATTTGAGTCTGTTTTTGATTAGTTTGTTCTTTTTATTCCTTAGATTCCACATATAAGTGAAATCATATGGTGTTTATCTTTCTCTGCCTGAATTAATACCTTCTAGGTCCTTCAAAGAAATATCTTTTTCCATCTCCTTCCTTTTCATATGTAGAGGTCTTGTCTTCTTATCCTATCAGCCACTCTATCTTTTAGTTAGCTTTGCTGGATAAATTATTCTTGGTTGTATATCTTGGGTGTTCATTATGTCGAATATTTTTTGCCAAGCCCTTCTGTCCTGCATAGTTTCTTTTGAGAAATCAGCTGCCATTCTTATGGCCTCCATTTCCATTTTTTTTAATCTCTTTGTTAAAGTTCTCACTGAATTTATCTACACTTCTTCTAAGTTCATTGAGCATCTTTATAACCAGTGTTTCGAACTCTGCATCTGCTTGACTCCATTATTTCTGGATCTCTGTTCTCTTCTCTCATATGGTTTCTGCTTCTTTGTCTTCCCATTTTGGCTGTCTTTCTGTGTCTGCTTCTATGCACTAAGCATAGCTCTTATTAGTATGGATTTGTGAAGTAGATGTCCAGTGGCACAGTCCTGAGAGGGTTTTAGCTGCAGGCCAAATTTAGTCCCAACCTGTTCCTCTCCAGGGCAACCTGATAAGATTCAGCAAGCAATCCACAGATGCTGTGCTTATAGTTGCCTCAAAAGGCCACACCAGAAACCGAGGCCAGCTGCCACCAACGTGAGTCTAGGCACCGCTCAGCAAGGGGCACCTGACTAAGTGAGGACACACCTGGATATGGCTTGGGTGAGGCTGTGATTTGGGGGAGGCGGGGTTCAGGGAATCCTCTGGGTGGAGTGCCCTCTGTTATCCAGTTTGATGACGTCTCTGCTATGGGAGCACTGTGTCCTTACACTGGGAGTGGGGAGGGACCAACAGAGGAACGATGGATACTGCCAGCACTTCAGCACAGAGCGAGTCTCCCCTTGGCCCTGACTCCGACAACTCAGTGTCCCCCTGTAAGTCCTTGGTGCCCCTTGTGCAGCTGAACCAGCACTGTTGCTCAGAGAGAGCAGGTCCGTCACTAGGAAAGTCTGCTCGAGGACACGGCCCCTTTAAGAGGTGTCTGTAGCTACGGGCTCCCACTGCTATGGCTTCTGTCCCACTCAGCCGCTTTAGACCCGGCATCCTAGCCCTGTCCTGCTTTTTGCCATTGCAGCGTGATATCTTAGTTCTCTCCTTAGTTGCGTGGCTTGTTCATCCAGATAGATCACAGGCGATTTTCCTTGCTGTTTGCTCCTTGTTTCTGTCACAACTTTTATTTGGTCACCAGAGGGTTGAACACAGCCTCTATCATCTATGTCTTTTTTTTTTTTTTTTTTTTACTCTGGTTTTTCATTTTTTGATGCAATTATAAATGGGATTATTTTCTTAATTTCTATTTCTGATAGTTCATTATTGGTGTAGGAACAAGCAACCAATTTCTGAAAATTAATTTTGTATCCTGCTACTTTACTGAATTCACTTATCAGTTCTAACAGTTTTTTGGTGGAATCTTTAGGGTTCTCTCTATATAGAGCATCATGTCATCCTGCAAATAGTTACTGTTTTACTTCATCCTTTCTAATGTGAATGCCTTTTATTTCTTTTTCTTTTATGATAACTGTGGTTGGGACTTCCAAGACTATGTTGAATAAAAGTGGTAAAAGTGGACATCTTTGTCTTGTTACTCTTAAGGGATATGGTTTAGCTTTTTCATGTTGAGTATATTAGCTGTGGGTTTGTTACATATGGCCTTTATTAAGTTCAGGTGTGGTCCCTCTATTCCCACTTTTTTGAGAGTTTTTATCACAAATAGATGCTAGATTTTGTCGAATGCTTTTTCTACATGTATTTATATGATCATAAGATTTTTATCTTTCAATTTGTTAATGTTATATGTCACATTAATTGACTTGTGGATATTGAACCAACCTCGGCACCCCAGGAATAAATACAACTTGGTCATGATCTTTTTTATTGTATTGCTGAATTCAGTTTGCTAATATTTTGTTGAGAATTTTTACATCTATGTTCATCAGAGATATTGCCTCATAATTTTTTTTTGTTTGTTTTATAATGTCTTTGTCTAGTTTGGGAATCATGGTAATGGTGGCCTTCTAAAATGAGCTTGGGAGCCTTCTCTGCTCTTGAGTTTCTTTGAATAGTTTGAGAAGAATAGGTGTTAATTCTTTGACTGTTTGTTAAAATTCACCTATGAAGCCAACTGGTCCGGGACTTTTGTTTTTTGGGAGTTTTTGATTACTGATTCGATTTCGTTAGTAGTAATTGGTCCATTCAGACTTTCTGTTTTTTCTTGACTCAGTCTTGGGAGATTGTATATTTCTAAGAATGTATACATTTCTACCAGATTCTTCAATTTGTTGGCATATTATTGCTCATAATATTTTATAACCCTTTGTGTTTCTGTAGAGCTAGTTGTCACTTCTTTTTATTTCTGATTTTATTTGGTTCCTCTTTTTTTCTCGATGAATCTGGTTAAAAGTTTATCAATTTTGTTTATCTTTTCAAAGGACCAGCTCTTGTTTTCATTGATCTTTTGTATATATTTTTTTAAATTCAATCTTGTTTATTTCCACTATGACTTATTTATTTCCTTTCTTCTATTCACTTTGGGCTTTGTTTGCTGTTTTTCTTTTTTTCTAGTTCCTTTAGGTGTAAGATTAGATTGTTTATTTGAGATTTTGTTTGTTTGTTTGTTTGTTTGTTTGTTTCTTGAGATAGGCCTGTATTGCTATGAATGTCCTTTTTAGGACTGCTTTTGCTTTGTCTCATAGATTTTGAGTCATTGTGTTTTCATTTTCATTTGTATGTAGGTATCTTTTGATTTCTTCCTTGATTTCATTGTTAACCCATTCATTGTTTAGTACCATGTTATTTAGCCTCCATGTGTTTGTGTATTTTTCAGTTTTTTTCTTGTGATTGATTTCTAGTTTTATACCATTGTGATCAGATAAAACACTTAATATGTATGTTCTGCTGCTTTGGGGTGAAACACTCTAAAAATATCAATTAATTCCATCTGGTCTAGTGTGTCATTTAAGGCAACTGTTTTCTTGTTGATTTTCTTTCTGGAAGATCTGTCATTGATGTCCCCCATTATGACTATATTACTGTCAATCTCTCCCTTTATGTTGGTCAATATTTGCTTTATATATTTGGTACTTCTATGTTGGATGCATAAATGTTTATTAGGGTTGATCCCTTTATTATTATGTTGTTTTTCTTTATCTCTTATCATAGCCTCTGTTTTAAAGTCCATTTTGTGTGATGTAAGTATTGCTGCCCCAGCTTTTTTTATTTCCATTTGCATGAAATATCTTTTTCCATCCCTTTATTTCATTCAGTGTGTGTCTTTCGATCTGAAGAGGGTCTCTTATAGATAACACATGTATGGGTCTTGTTTTCTTATCCATTCAGCTACCCTATACCTTTTGATTGAAACATTTAATTCGTTTACATTTAAAATAATTATTGAGAGATACATAGTTATTGACATTTTTAAATTTATATTTATATTCTTTTTTGTTGTTGTTTATTCTCCTTCATCTTAAAAAAGTCTCTTCAACATTTCTTGTAATACTGACTTGTTGGTGGTGAATTTCTTTAGCTTTTTCCTGTCAAGGAAGCTTTTTATCTCACCCTCTAATTTAGTTGATAGCCTTGCTGGGTAGAGTAATCTTGGTTATGAGTTTTTACTTTTCATCATTTTGAATATTTTGTGCCAATTTCTTCTGGCCTGCAATGTTTCTTTTGAGAAATCAGTGGACATTCTTATAGGAGTACCCTTGTAAATAACTAGTTACCTTTCTAATGCTTTTTTTTAGGATTCTCTTTTTCTTTAACCTTTGGCATTTTAATGATGATGTGTCTTGGTGTGGGCCTCTTTGAGTTCATCTTGTTTGGGACTCTCTGTGCTTCAGGGACTTATATGTCTATTTTCTTCACCAAGTTTGAAAAGTTTTCAGTTGTTATTTCTTCAAATAGGTTCTCAACTCCTTACTTTCTCTCTTCTCTTTCAGGTACCCCTATAATGAGAATGTTATGGTCAATGTCCCAGAGGTCCCTTAAACTATCTTCATGTTTTTTTTTAAATTCTTTTTTCTTGTTGTTGTTCCAATTGGGTGTTTTCTGCTACCTTGTCTTTCAAATTGCTGATTCAGTTCTCTACTTCATCTAATCTACTGTTGATTCTTTCTAGTGTGTTTGTCATTTCAGTTATTTTATTCATTTCTGAACTTTTCCTTTATTGTTTCTGTGTCCTTTTTTGTGTTTCTTATCTCTTTGTTGAGGTTCTCACTGAGATCATCTGTTTTTCCCTTAAGAACATTGAACATCCTTATAACCAGTGTCTCTGTATCTGGTAGGTTGCTTGCCTCCATTTCATTTAGTTCTTTTTCTAGAGTTTTCTTCTGTTCTATCATTTGGGATATATTTCTTTGTGTTTTCATTTTGGCTCCCTCTCTGTGTTCATTTCTATGTATTAGGTAGATATGTCAAGTCTCCCAGTATTAGCTGGGTAGCCTTATGCAATGTGTGTCCTGCGTGGCCCAGTGGCACAGTCTCTCTGATCAATTGTGCCAGCTGTTCTAGGAGTGTCCCTTGTGTGGATTGTGTGTGCGCTTCTATTGTGGTTGAGCCTTGGTTGCTGTTGGCACATGAATGGGTGGGATTGACTGTGAGGATTGACCAGGCCCACAGCCATATGAACTGCTATGTGGGTCTGATCCACTGGGATTCACCCCAGTGGGCTTGTGTACCTATTGAGACTATCCTTTGTGTGGGCCACTTGTGGTGCTCTATTGAGATCTAACTCCAGCCTCCAGGTGTGCTGATTCTAGAGCCCCTTGGGAGAGGCTCTTCTGCAAGTGAAGGTCAGCCACTGCCTGTGACTGACCCAGGGCTAACTGGTAGGAGCTATGAAGCTATCTGTGGTTGGTCGCTATCTCTGCTGGACCTGAAGGCAGGTGGGAGAAATCACAAGGTGAACCAAGGCCAGCTGCCACCAGTATTGGGCTTGAGGCTGCCTGCTGGCTGCCCTTAAGGCTCAGCAGCTAAAAGAACCTTGGGTTATTCTTGAGGCAGGATTCCAGGGAGTCACCAGGGTGGGGGGCAAGTGGTGTTTACCAGGTTAGTGCAGATTCAGATTTGGTGCCAGTGCTGAGCATGTGGCCATTCACAAAAGTCTCAGATGACACTAAGGGCAGTCACTACTAGCCACAGGCCCACAAAACCCCAAGATTTGTTCAAGAAGTACTGCAGCTTGGGCCAAGGCTGCTTGCCCAATACTGAGAATGTCTCCTGATGTGTGCTACCTGAGGCCTGTTGATTGTTGCAGAAGGAGCCCCCTTTTGATTGTGCAGTGGAGCTGGTTTTCCGGCAACGAAATTACCACCAGCAATTTGCAAATTGTATGGGGAGGTGTCTGAAGGAGTCACAGGGGTGGAGCTAGTGGATCTCACCAGTCCAATGCAGATTCAGATTTGTGTGTGTTGGGTGGGGGAACTCAACACGAGGAAGATGGTGTCCACTTGCAGACTGCACAGGAGGAAGGTTCAACAAAGGGACAGTGTTGCCTGTCCCTCCAACCCTCACCCTGAAGCCATACAACTCAGTCTTTCCCTGTATGTTTTTGGCACCTCCCTAGTTGCTGTCCCTTTGCTGGAACCCAGGCTGAGTTGCCGGTGAGCCAATGAGTCTGTGTGTGGGCCCTTTAAGGGGGCATCTACATTTTCAGCTGCTTTTAGTCTCACCTAGATGGTTGGAATTCCCACTGATTTTTACAGTCTGTTTTGTGGGGCCTCCTCTTCCCAAAACTGGAATTCTGGGCCGGGAGCCCCGATTTGGGACCCCTTGCTTCTCTGGGTGCCTCTGTAGCTGAGAGAGCCCTCCCAATGATCAACTGCAATTTTAATGTGGTCATGAGAGGAGACATGCACAGCATTTACCTATTTCACCAGCTTGACTGGAACCCTCCTAATAAGTTTTTTTCTAACAGAATTTTTAGAAACCAAAAGAAGTATTCATTGAAAAAGGAAAATCGCAAGTCAAAATTACTAATCAAGATTCATGTTTCTAAATAAAAGAAAAGCTTAGAAATATGAAAAATACTATAAAATCCTTAATTGGAGGTATAGAACGAAAAAATAGAAATAAATTCCATTCTTGGATGGAAAGACCAAATGTCAAAAATATTATTTAAAGAAAAGTATGTGTATACATATGTGTGTATATATAAATATATATAGATATAAGTACGTGTGTGTGTGTGTGTGTGTGTGTGTGTGTGTGTATAAAATTTTTAGCAATTTCAGCTAGAATTTCACCACTTTAAGTTTTCTCTGTTTTTCTCCTTTTGGAATTAGGCAAAATAAATTAGTATTTAAATGAAGAACAAATGCAGGAGAATATCTAAGAGATAATAAAAGTAAAAATAGTGGGCAAGGTTCTTGGCATACTATCAGAACATACTCTAAAATCAAGACAATCGGTCAATACGTTTTCGATCTAAAGATAAGAAAATGAATCGGTGTCACAGAACAGAGTCCAGAATAAAAAAAATAATCATGCATTGAACATGACTACTGACTAAATTAGATACTCCTTTATTTGGATTTTTTGAAAAGACTCACAAGTCACACTATGTTCTCAATTTACATCATTTTATTAAGAATACAGTAGGCAAGAGAGCTCCCAGTGAATCAGCAACTGCAGCAGGAGATTTCACAGTTTGTCACACTCAATTTATTGGTCATTCCACTCTACAGAGCACACTTGGTTGCAAGAAATATGTTGGAAGCTTGTGTGGACCAATTCAGTTTAGGAGAGCTACCAGCTCTATCCTTATAATTTTTTTATTTGTACTTATCACATATTTTCTCAGGAATATTTGCCAAATCGACTCCCTCTAATTGCAGCTGTGAAATGAGCCATTTCACTATTGACAATTATGATAACGAGGTGCAATCTGAATATTCCATATTTACCCTAATTTAGCACACATCAGGCAAATCCAGGATTATAGCTACATACATCTGTGGGCCTAAGAAGGGTTTCTGAATCTTATCACTATTACCAGTAGTTGAGTAAATGCAAATTAAAGTAACAAAAAGTATGACTTGTATTTTTTTCTCTTTCCTATGAAGTAAAAGACTCAAAAACACTAATTTAGCTACAGATCTTTGAGCTAAATCCAGAAAATTGATTGCCAGGGCTGGGTTTTTGTAACTGAGAGCAGAGAATTTTTCCTTGGACCTATGTGTCTTTTCATAATATCCAAATAAAGGAGTATCTAATCAGTCAGTTCTATCTATGTGTGCAGATAGAACAGGCTTTAGTTTTCTTTCAACTGAGGTGGGAATGATAGTAATATTTTCGCTGGATCTTGGCAGTAAGAGTAATGGTGAAAAGTGGAAATAAGAACTTCGAAACTCTTCAGTGCTGAAGATAAAGGAGAGAGCAGGCCTAGACAACAGAGCTAGGTGTTAATTAAGAGCTTAATTAATGAACTAAACCAAATAAATAGTGTACATATAAGAGCTATGTAACTATAATACACCAAATCTCAATAGTTTATAATTGGTGGTATAAGAAAGAAATTGTTGATATTCTATGCCAGAGGACAAAATTAAAATTTAATAAACAGAGACTACTAGAGGGAACTGATATACATACACAGCATAATTTAAAAGGTAATATTTTAGATGGTCTTAGATTTAGTAAAAAATCTATGTAAATGTAAAGGAAAAATTTGATCATAAGCTTTTTAAATTAGGGCATTTTTATTATTAAATTTTTGGCACAACAGCTTTCTGTAACTTCTGCATATGGAAGTTCAAGATTATGTTGTATAAAATATGTATATTTTCAACAGCTGCAAACAGCAGGTATTTTGCCCCTTTCAATTATCACAACTATTTTAAACCATATCATATCTAGAAAGATTTTTATTACAATTTACACATTCGTTTAACTGTAATCATTCCTCTATGACTTGATTATATGAATTTATATTACCTGCCTTTCAATGGTTGAAAGTCTAATGATGGCCATGGTTGGCATTGTAACATTGCCCTAATAGGGTTTTTCTTAGAAGTGAAGCATTTCTATTGCTATATAATGCTGAGCATTGTTGTAACACTGAGGCAATTTTAAATCTATACTCTGGAATAACAATAGTTTCTGTGAACACATTCCTAAAGATATTATCCGATAAGAGGAATATTGTAAAGCCAAAAATATCAGGGGTTATAAAAAGCTAGAAGATTAGTATGTAATTCAGTTACAAAGTCAGTCAACCATAAGTCATAAATCCCTAAGAAAACAGGCTTAATTAGTTTGGGTGCACATCTTGTGAAACAACTTGTCAAAGAACTTAATTAATTTTATTAAAAATAAATAAATAAAGCTTAGATTAAAAGCAATAAAAAATCCCAGTGGCATTTTTCCAATAATAGACATTTTGTTAATGTGTGTGACCCAGAATATTATATTTTAGGATAATGTATTGCTAACCCACAGTTAATGTTGCAGAATCTCTTTGTCCTTCTTGCATGCAGCAATCTTCATGCTATGCAGTTTTAATTTAGTGAGAGTAAAATATTCTTTTGGAAATTATTCTTTCAAGTACAGTTGATAATTTAAGAGCATAAACTACCCTTTAACCAAGCTCTCTTGAGGGAACGTATAATTTGGAGGACATTTCTCACACTAAGTTGAATCTAAGCTACAATTTTCATCAATAATTCTGTCCATACTACTTATTTTGTGCTAATGTGTAACTGCGCTTCATAATTTATTCCATAATACATTTAGTTATGATAATATAAAAATTAGTTAAAGAGAAAGAACATATAAATACAACTTTGTTTATGAAAAAAATTCTTCTCATACCATTTTCTTCTGAAAGGGTCCTTAATTCCTCCACGGCTCTACCCACCACGTGTATGAGTATTTCTCTCAACATCTGATACTAAGCAGCATACTCACAATGACTGAATTATTCCCCTTGTCATTTACATCTCCATCTTATATAATACATACTTGTTTATTCGGTGATTGGTTATCTTCATTTACTAACATGTAAGAGACTTTTGTTTATCCACGTCTATATTCCAAAATCCTAGAGTGGGGCCTAGCATGCAATTGGCACAGAATAAATAATTGAAAAAAAAAATGACTACATTAAATGATGGAAAGTCCTCTTTAGGTGGGGTCCCAGAGATCAAAGTCTTGAACTTTATGCAAATAACCAAGAATCAGGATTCAAAACTTAACCTAAAATCTTTTAATGTTGAATTTAATTTGTTTCAATAACTTATCTTCCAGAACCAATTACTCTCAGTAAAAAGAGAAATAAATTTTAAGGTACAATTTGAAACATTTGTGTCTTTAAATTCTCAACTGACAGTCATTTGGCCTGGATGAGTAGGCACCTGAGTTTGAGAAGTGAACAATGATTGTATTTTTACGGTACCTTGACAGAAAAATATAAGAATATTGTATTGAGAGACAAAGATCA
This sequence comes from Pteropus alecto, assembly GCF_000325575.1. NCBI lineage: Eukaryota > Metazoa > Chordata > Mammalia > Chiroptera > Pteropodidae > Pteropus > Pteropus alecto. The sequence continues at coordinate 20,413,807 of NW_006443138.1, read as the reverse complement.
GCTCCAATGTATTATCTAGAAGACATAAAGACAGTATACAGGTATAACTAAGAAGCCCAAGAGAAATGTGTGCTATCCCCTCTAGAGATATTCGTTCAACTGATATTTGAATGCCTGCTAAATGTCGGGCACAACTCTGCTATGCAGTTTTGAATAATGCAAAATTATTGCACAAAGTTCTAGTTGAAGCAGAAAATGGGCTAGTAAATACATGAGGAAAATAATTTTAGATGGTAATATTAAGGAAATTTAAAAATGATGTAGACTAGATTCTGATAGGTTAAAGTGAATAGTTAGGGAAGACCTCACTTCTCTAACCTGAGTGTTAGAAGTAAATAAACTATGAAAAGATCTGGAGAAATGCTTTCTGGGCAGAGAGGGTGAGATATGCAAAAGGTATTGAGACCAGAAAGACCTTGACATGTACAACAACAAAGTGGAGGCAGGATTGGAACACAGGGTACCGGAGGGGTAAAAGGGAGCAGTGGGTAATGGAGATAAAATTGAATAGCTGAGCAAGAAATGGCCTATATAAGGCTTTGTCAGTTGTAGGAAGGAGGTTTGGTTTATTATGCCAAATACTATTTGAAATTTTAAGCAGGTGAGTGGCATGATTTGTTTTTAAAATGATTTCTGGAGGAGCTTTGTGGGGATGTTTTTGCCAATTTTTAAGAAATGTTGAGTAAAATATTTCACTTATATTAATATTTTTTGGATGTTGCCTTTAGAATGAGTATATGTTTTAAAATACTGAGTATAATTTTATACATGCTTTCATAATTTATTTCATATGGTTTCGCTTTTCATTATAATTTTGAACTACCTATTTTTATCCTTCAAAACTCTCCGCCTTAGCCTGTCTATCTCTTCATTCTCTCTGACTCAATTATTCTGAATATTTGAGAACTGGCTAAAGTGGAAAATAATCAAAATTGGATAGCCTTAGTTATGTTTAGACTAGATTGTTCTAAAACTGAGAATTTATCCAGCATCACTACCAATCTCATGCATCTACTTCAAAACACATAAATCTATTTTTGCTCTAATTTACCTTATTTATCTATTTCTTTTATCATTTTGTGTATATTAGTTTCCTGTAGCTGCTGTAAGAAATGATCATAGGCTTGGTGTCTTAAAATAACAGAAATTAATTCACTCACAGTTCTAAAGGCCAGGCATCCAAAATCATTATTACTAGGCTGGAATCAAGATGTCAGCATGGACAATTTCTCTTCAAAGGATCTAGAGGAGAATCCACCTTTACCTCTTCCAAATTCTGGTGGCTGCCAACATTTCTTGAATTCCGACCACATCATTCTAATCAAGGACAGCATATTCAAATCTCTCTCTGCTCTGTCTTCATAACACCTTTTCTCTGTGTGTATTAAATATCCCTCTGTGTCTCATTAGTGTACACGTGATTACATTTTAGGTCCAACCAAACCATTCAGGATAACATCATTTCAAAATCTTCAATTTAATCTCATCTGCAATTTTTTTTGGGGGGGAGGGGATCTTAAAAAGTAACATTCACAGGTCCCAGGCATTAAGACATAGATATCTTTTAGAGGACTTTTTTTTTTCCCCTTACCAGACTGTCTAGTATGTCACTATATACCTATCTATTTTTTTTGCCCATATCTGTATTTTGTTTCTTTGTTTTTATTCACTTAAAAATATGTCTCTATAATTTTAATAACGCAAATCAAAGAAAAAATTTTTTTGAAAGATGTGTTGGATTTCCAGACTGTTATTTTATTTACATGAGAAAATCTGGGGCTGTGAATGATAAAATCAAGTTCTCTATTCTTGCCCGAAAGTTGATTCTGCTATTACTGCTAATAAGATGGAGGTTAAAACATACTGACTGTGAAGAGCTAACTTCCTCTCTCCAGCCCTCTTCCATTTCTGGTCCTCACTCTCCTGGGTGTGGATCACTGTTAGTGATGATCTTACCTATCTGCAGTAGTATTCTTCTATGTATATTTTGGGCTGCTATTTCAATTTATTCCTTCAGGTAGTTATGAGTCAAGATTGCAGTTTTTTTTTAATATGTAATTTTTTCTGATTTGCTATAGGAAAGATAGTATTTCCAACCCACAATGTTTCTCAAAAATTTATCATAGTCTTACTAAGTACCAAGCACACTATAACATTACAAGACTTTCTAACATGGTTATACCATTTATAACTTCACAAGGTCATTAACGTGATAGAAAGGGAAAAAAACCAAAATGTTTGGAGTAGAAGAGCCCATACTGGTGGAAACATTTAGGATGGATGATAAAAAATGAGGAGGCAGAGACTGTGAGAAAAGCTTTTACACGAATAGCTAAGAGCATGTGTCAACACAAAAGTGCGTGAAATAGCTGTGTATTCTGTGAAAGGTAAAATATTTAATGTCATTGGAACATGGAGTGAGGTAAAGTGGCAGAAGTAGAAGCCAAGGAAATGAAATACGATGATCTTTAAAATTATTTTTTTCTATAATTCTATAAACAAATATTTATCAAATACATATTATAATCCAGACAGTTCTTTCATGCTACCTACTACCCTCACACATCTATTTTAACATGTGAAGGAGTTTGGAATTTATTATAAAGAAAGAAGAGAACTAAAATACATTTTTAATTACAGAGATAAAATTATCTTTGTTTTTTTTAGCAAGTAGATTTAAATGCAGACTGAGAAAATGGATTATTAAAGTAAGAAGAGAATGCTGGTATAAATAGAGAGAGGCAGGTGCAGTCTGACCAGAGCTAATAGGATCTGAATCAAGACTGTCAGTGAGATAAAAGTAAAGATTATATATTCTCTAGAGATGATCGTGAGAATTCCATTTCAGTTATCTGCCAAGAACTGCTAATAATTTGGAATTTTAATTAAATTGAATGATGTCCTTCAACAATCTAAAAAGCGATATCATATATAAAACACAGGAAATTTGAATGGACCAGACTAGTAACTGTGGAAGAAAACGAATGTGTTACCAAAGAGTTATTCTTGCATAATGTTCAGAATGGATCGATTTCAGATTAAGTTTTAAAAACTTTCTGTATTGTACATTGAACAACTATAAAGAAAAATGGTATTCTTAATCCATTCTCTGAGGCATATATGATAAAGACAATACACCCTCTTTCTTAAAACCAATTACACATATTATACATTTACATGATCAAAGATGCTATCATACCTATGTAAATTTTACATTTGGACTAGATGTTAAATATATATTAAAATTAAAATATAGAAAAATTACATTAAAATATTTACAAACTTCTTAAGTACAATTTTATGAAATATGTAACAGAGCAATATATCTAAAGAATCAATCAAGTAGACATAGGAGAAAGAGGACTCTCCTGCAGAAGCAACAACAAGAGTAGCATATAAATTTGCTCTGGCACAAGTTGAAGAGGTGAAGGTGGATAGTTATAGGTTTAGAATCTGGAGAGTGAGGTTTCAAGCACACTATAGAAAGGTTTCTATGTCACACCTAGTAGTTTGGCCTTTATCCTTCATCTTTAGTAAAAAGTACAAGAGTTTTTTAATCTGTGTAGTGATACTAACATTGTGGAGAATGGACTGTAGGTAGAAGAGGCTGTTGTTGGGATGACAAGTTAAGATCTGGAGAAAATAATGAAGTATAGGACTAAGATATGACAATGAGAAGTGAAAACTGAGATCACATTTATGAGAAATTTCTGATGCAGAATTGACTGGAGTTAGAGGCAAAATGGACTGTGTAGTAAATTAAATAGTCAAGTTTATTCAGAAATGTTTTTTTTTTATATGAATGGGCAGATAGTCACCCCATTTACTTAGAGAATAAAAGAGACCATGCAGATACAGAGTTAAATATGATGCAATTAGTTTTGGACTTGTTGAACTTCAGGTAACTTTATCCAGAAAGAATAAATACATATCAATCAATAAAAATATGATCAGCAAGTTAATACATGCAACATGTATCTGAAAGAATCAGTAAAAATTTAGGTCATAAAATTTTTCTCACACTTCTGATGATGCTAGTGCAAAAACTACCATATCTAATTATGAAGTACAAAAAGATACTCATGAAAAACAATAAATATTTGTGATTTTTTAGGTGATAAAATTTTAAGTGTAAATTATAGAAGTTGAAAAATTAAAATGTTTAAAAATTGTATATGTGTAGAATGCAAATAAATTAGTTACTGATAAAAAAAACACATGGTATTTTATCTTTATAACTAAATAGTGAAAAATCTATTTCAAAAAATTGCGTAAGAAATCAAAAATACTTCTGTTAAAAAGTCAATATAAGGAGAATTTTTAGAATATGTTATTCAATAAGTATGAATGACAGTCAAAAAGGTAAACATGAAAAAAATAAGCTACTGTTGTTAAATAAAATATTATTGAAGAAATATATTTTTAAAGCCAATTTTGGGACTTACTAAGAATATAAATTTCTACTTTCATATATTTAATTAAGATGGAGACAGTCTTGCTATGTGAACCAAAGAAATTAAGGATTGATATGTTGGAGACATCAAACTCTTTAGCCTAATTAGAAAATAATTTGGTAAATCATATGCTAGGTTTATATATCTTTTTTTTCTAACTTATTTAAACTAATTGCCTTATAATGAAACTAAAGTTACTAAGACCTGTTTTATTTTCATAGTATATTTCTGGTGGCTATTGCTAAATTTTGACCAATAACAAATGCAGAATATCAAATAATAATAGCCGTACACTAAAACTCTAATAATTCATTATGTTGCCAGCCTAAATATTCATAATATTGGAAGCTCTTGAATATTATTTTAGAATTTGCAATAAGGCATAAATAGCAATAATTGCATCACGATCCCCAAGATTTGCTATGATCTACATAATGCTAGAGCTTAAGCGAGACTAAATAAAGATCAGTAATGCAAAGATTTAATAAATTCTAAAAGCCAGTGGTATAAATTTGTTAAAGAAGATATAATATGATGCAAGGAGAAGGGCAAAATCCTCTTTCTGATATTTTTTACTCATCCACAATCCTCATTTGATCATAAGAAAACAGAGCAAAGAAATTGTGGGACAGTCTTTAAAATTTCTGGCCATTTTTTAGAAGTGTCAAGGTTATGAAAAAAAAGGAGAATGAAAAAAATGTTACAAATGGGAAGAAACTAGAGATACATGATCTCTAAATACAACATGACATCCTGGGTGAATTCTGGAACAGAAAAAAGGTATTGGTAGGAAAATTGGGAATATCTGAGGAAAATCTATAATTAGTTCAGGTCTCTGCCACCTACAGCCCATGGGCCAGATCAGTTCATCAGCTTTTTTAAAAAGTTTTATTAGAGTACAGCCATACTCATTTGTTTATGTATTGTTTATGTAAATGCTGCTTTCAGGTTATAAGGGTAGAGTCAATTACTTGGAGAAAAGACCATGTGGTCCACAAGCCTAAAATAATGACTAAGTGGCCATTTACAAAAAATATTTACTTACCACTGGCTTAGTTAATAGTATTATGCCAATATTAATTTTTTAGCTTTGATGATTGTATCATTGTTATATAAGATGTTAAGATGTTAACATTAGAAGAAGTTGGGTGAAGGATATACAAGAGCACTCTGTACTATTTGTAACTCATGACTTAGTGTCTTGGCTTTGTAGCCACGTAGAACTAGATTTAAATCCCAGGTTGCAACCTACCAGCTGTGTGATTTAGGTTACTTGCCAGTATTAACCATAATGATATACTTATGGCCATTACACATGATAAGCTTAATTCATGATAATTTACATGTAATAATGATAATATTTATCAATATTATAAAGTATAATAATGGCATAAGAAAATATTATTTTTGCCCTAAAAAATAAAGCCTTACAGGTAACTTATTTTCCATTTTTATTTTACAAAATGGGTTGTCTCAAATCTACTGGGATTGGTACATATTTATGGAGAAGGAAAGTTATAATTTTTTGGTAGAATTGGAGTGAGTGTATCCATTTTCATTTTGATGGAAGTTTCTGAACAGCTGTGCTGCCCAGAATTATTGAATGATTAACTGAGTTTTAGACTAACTCCCGAAGAAAAAATAAAGAAAACAAGAAAGATATTCAGGAAATATACATGTCAGTGCTCAGAAGTGAATGATTTATTTAACTTAAATATAATGTTCTTTAAGGTTCATATAAACTAACTACTTAATATAATTTTAGAACCAGTAGGAATCTTACAAATCAATTAATTTAACCAGTTAACTTGTCTCATTTATCATATATGGGACTTATTAAAGATTGTGCCAATAGTGTTGTTCTGAGACTAGAATTTGTCTTACTGTACCAGAGCTTATAAAATATAAATGTTATGTAACTTACATCTCAATCCCATGAATATATCCCATAATTAAAAATACAAATATATGAAACTCTATGCTCGAATATTGTCATTTATAGTATATTAATATTCTCATTGTCTCATTTTATTCAGAAGAAAAGATTAGAAAGAGAATTTAACATTTGTGTATGTTTGATAATAAAGCTGGCCCTCAGTGACATTGTTACAATTTGCACTACCAACACACTGAATGACTGAAAAAAAACTTCATAGGTATCATGGAGAACTCTTGTGACTTTTGTGACTGATGTAGAGCTGAATTAAATACATGTCCTCTTTGAGATTTGTTAAACCTCTAGTATTATTGTTTACAATATTCAGCCTTACTATGTGAATGCAATAGTCACTTTTTGAGGCAATCAGATAAAATTTTTTAAATTCTCTTTAGATCTGAGAATAAATGAATTTAAAATATTACTTCTTCATATTTCACAGTATTAGAGGTTAAAAGTAAAAGCACTTATTTTCATACCATTTTTCAGAGTGGATTTTAATCTACTTTATGAGTTCATCTACTCTTTATAGTTTTATTCCTTGTTTTTTCCAATTCACTTATTTTTTATACTATTCATGCATTTGAGAAGTTTAGATTTTGGATTATCATGCCAAAAGTTTTGAGAAAATTAAACCAGTGCCTTCTAAAGAATAAAGCCAGTTGAAAGTTGCACCATAAGAGGTCTGGCCAAAGATGACACTCTGTTTTCTCTTAAAAGATACCCAGCTGGCATAATTCCCTCACAGTGGGGGATTTTAACACTCTATTGACATCAATAGACTGATCTTCCAGACAGAAAAGCAACTAGAAAACAACAGTATGCAATGACAAACTAGACCAGATAGACTTAATTGATACTTTTAGAGCATTTCACCCCAAAACAGCAGAATATACATTCTTATTAAACATACATGGAACATTTTCCAGAAAAGACGACTTGTGAGGCCACAAAAAAAGTCTCAATAAATTTAAGAAGACTGAAATCACATCAGGAGTCTTCTCCAATTACAATGGTATGAAACTAGAAATCAATACAAGAAAACAAACAAACAAACATACACAAACAAATGGATGCCAAAGAAGATGCTACTAAACAATGAATAGCTTAACAAGAAGATCAAGGAAGAAATCAAAAGATACCTTGAGACAGATGAAAACATGATGACCCCAAATCTACGGGACATACTGAAAGCGGTCCAAAGAGGGAAATTCATAGCAATACGGACTTACCTCAGGAAACAAGAAATGTCTCAAAACCAATGTAAATTTATACTTCAAGGAAGAGAAAAAGAAGAACAAACAAAGAAGAACAGAGATACAATGAATCATTAATGAATACTTAGAACAATTATAGGCCAACACATTCAACAATCTATAAGAAATGGATCAATTTCTAGAAGCATGTAACCTTCTAAGACTAAAATAAGAAGACACAGAAAATCTAAACAGACCAATTATGACCAAGGGAATTGAAGCTGTCATCAAAAAACTCTCTACAAATAAAAATCCATAATCAAATGGTTTCACAGGTGAATTCTACCACCAAACATTTAAAGAATTAATACCTATCCTTCTTAAACTATTTGGAAAAATTGAAGAAAGAGGAACTCTTCCAAACTCATTTTACAAAATAAGCATTGTCCTGATACTGACACCAAACAAACATCTTAGAAAAAAAAGAAACCTATGGGCCAATGTTCTTGATGAACATGCATGCCACATTTCTCAACAAAATATTGGCACACTGGATTGAACAAGACATTATAGGATTAAACTCTATGACCAAGTGAGATCTATGGCAGGAATACAAGGATGGTTC
>NW_006443138.1:20396387-20405136 GCF_000325575.1 Pteropus alecto | reverse complement strand
CATTGAAGAGGATACAAATAAATAGAAGGATATACCATGCTCGTCGATTGGAAGGGTTAATATTGTTCAAACGTCCTTACCACTCAAAGCAATATACAGATTCAGTGCAGTTCCTCCAAAAGAGGAATGGCCTTCTCTCAGAACTAGAACAATTAATCCTAAAATTTATTTGGAACCACAAAAGGCCCTGAATAGCCAAGGAAACCTCAAGAAAGAAAGAATGAGGTATCACACTCCCTAATTTCAAACTACACGACAAAACTACAATCATCGAAATAGTCCGGTAATGGCATAAAAACAGATCTATATACATTTCTGGGCTATTTTATTACATTGAGATATCTATGTATAGATATCTATGTATAGATATCTCAATGTAATAAAATAGCCCAAATAGCCCAGAATATCTCAGTGTAATAAAATAGCCCAGAAATAAACCATTACCTATATGGTCCATCAATCTGACAAAAGAGGCAAGAATATATAATGTATATTGTAGAAACAGTATGTATATTGTAAAGAAACAGTAAAGACAGCCTCTTTGATAGGAGACGCTGGGAAAACGGGACAGACACATGCAAAAAAAAAAAAAATTAAACCAACTTCTTACAGTATATACAAAAATAAATTCCAAGTGAATTACAGACTTAAATTTAAGACCTGAAACCACAAAACTCCTAGAATAAAACACAGGCTGTAAACTCGTTAGCATTAGTCTTAGCAACATGTTTCTGGATATGTTTCTATGGGCAAAGGCAACAAAAGAAAAAAAAGAAACAAATGAGACTCCATCAAACTAAAAAGCTCTATCCAGTGAAGAAACCATCCACAAAATGAAAGATAACTTGCCAAATGGGAGAAGATAGTCACAAATTACACATCTAATAAGGGGTTAACACCTAAAATATAGAAAGAACACATAGCATTTAACAGCAGAGAAACAAACAAGTTTAAAAAGGGGCAGAGGACCTAAACAGACATTTGTCCAAAGAGGACATACAGATGGCCAAGAGACATATGAAAATATGCCCAAGGTCACCAATGAGACCAACGCAAATTACAACCTCAATGTGGCATTTTTCCACAAAGAAGTCAGAAGTGGCCTCAATGCCTTCTCTACACAGAGATCTAGGCAATCATTACCATTAGAGCTACCACAATTTGTAATCATTTTGCTATCCCTGCATTTGAACTATTTTTCATATTATCTTGCTATAAATTTTACTTTTTTGGAGGTGAGCCTGAATACACCTGAATATTTCTGCTTTTAGAAATATCAATGCAATTTAACAAATTAAGAAAACATTTTACTGAATGTTGTGTTCTAGTGGACACTGGGACTGTAAAGATGAAAAGAATGTAGCATGTCGCTGTTCACAGCACTGTAAATTGTTTTAACATGTCTCATTTTGTCCTTAGTAAAATCCTCTCAGTAATGGACTTTAATGCCCATTTTACAGATGAGGGATGATTTAGACATTTGTTTGAGATCACCACACAGAGCAGGGTTCACCTACAAAGGTATTTTATTTAAAAAAATATATCTAGATAGATAGGTGAAAGATGATAGATAGATAGATAGATAGATAGATAGATAGATAGATAGATAGATAGATATAGCGAAAGTCAGGAAAATATAGCAATGGAATCAAAGCTTGGATTAGTGGAGATATCTATATCTATATATGTATACCTATATCTATATGTATATAATTTTTTCCCATGGTAAAGAGTTTGGACTTAATTAGATAGGATAAAAAGAGTCAGTTGAGTACTTTCAGAAGGCAGTGGATAATTAGTTCATACAGTTTTCTAGTTCCATAATTATCACTGAAAAATTATGAGAAACTTGACTCACTGATAAAAATGATTATTCCATAATGTCCTCAGTTTAGATTAGCATATTAATCATCACTGCACTCCTGCTGTAAGGATAAAGAGTACATTTATTGAAAATGGCTTAAATTTTTAAGGAAGCACACTTTTGGTGGTATCACAATTTTTAGTCACATGTTTGAGCCATGGTAACTATGTATATGTGTTTTTTATTAAGGTTAAATACAGTTGAAAATCCTCTCTGAATTCTTCATCCCTTTCAGCTTCTGACCCATTTTTCCTGTTTCTCTTTATAGCATGATTCTTCAAAATATGTCTGTAATTACTGTCTATACTTTCTCTTTTCCAGATCTTTACATATTTATTGGGGAGACCTGTCAGCAGCATCTGATCTAGTTGCTTCTTGCTACTATTTTTGCCTTTCTCGTTGTTTTTGATGAGGAATAAATGTCCAGTATTAAAAGTGGTTGAAACAAATCTTGTCAGACTGAATCGTGGCATATCACAACTTCAAATTGATTGCCTTTAGAATTTCTAGATCATTTTTATCATTTGGCTATTTGTTCATCTGGCAAATACTTTACTTCTTCCTTTTTCTAAAGTATTGAAGGGAATACAAAGAGGAAGACTTCAAGGACATGTTGAATATAATCATGACAAGCATGCAAAACACTATAATACAAAGCATCAATGTTTGGTACCATAAACTAGGTAGATAAACTACAACCAAGATGAATGGACTTCTCATTAACCACTCTTTTCCTGGACAAATTTTTATAATGAATATGACTTGAAACTTTTTTTCTAAAGCATGCCATGTTCCTGCTTCAAAAAATCTTTAGTGTCTCAACATTGATTACTCTTCTATGCTTGGACTCTTTTATATTTTCTGCTTCATTTCTTACAATCCTTTTAACAATAACTATAGACTGATGATCTTTAAAATGCTTATTAGACACTCTTTGCAAAAGAAAAAAATAATATAGCTCCTCACTTTTCAAAATTAGTATGTTTCTATTTATTAATTGTACATATGTACTGCTATCATTAGTTAATAATTTTGTTTACAATATACACTTTGGGTAAAGTTAATGTTAAGTATAGCTGACATCTATATTTCAAATAGTCAAACATAATTTCGAATATTTTGCTATCATTTTTAACCTTATAGATCAGTTTTTTAGAATTCTTTTATTTCAATTTTAACTTTAAAAGTTTTCAAAAACAGTAACTATATTTTATCTTATTTAAAAGGCAAAGTAATGTAGCAGAAGAATTTTCCAAAATTTACACTTCAAAATTTAGCTCAATATGAACAATTATTTCTCCCCATACTGTAGAAAATAACAAACTCTCTGAGTGGTATTCACTTTTCTGGTTTGTAAGTTTATTTGGAAAACTGAGCATTTTTATAAAAGACTAGAAGATTTAGAAGAGGATAAAAAGATCTACAAAAAGAATAATGGTGTAAACCATGTTTATTTTAAGAAAAAAATGTGACAAATTCATAAATAAAATGTTAAAAATACAAGGAAAGGAACAAAACACCTATAGTCAATTAAAGAGAAGATAAAAAGAAAAAAATGATTATTATATTGAATTATTTCCTTAGAAATCATTCTTGTCCATCTAGACATTATCTTAACATTTTAATTTTTTTTAAACCTTAGATGTCATCTAGTCCAACCTCTCCATTATATGGTTGAGGAAACGCAAGAATAAAGTGGATGTGTGTGTTGTCCAAGCTCAGATTGCCAAAGTCAGGTATAGAAACCCAAATATAGATGTCTTGAGGGCCAGTTCCATGTTCTTCTCAGTATACCACACTACCTTGTATGGAAAGTTATGAGAACTGAAGTTCAGAAAATAACACAAAGTGCAGTGGAACAAAATCCAAATAAGTCAGAATATATATAAGAAGACAAATAGAAATTACATAAATCAATGATTTTCAACTGAGGGCTATTTATGCCCCACTCAGGAGATATTTGGCAATTTCTGGAGTCATTTTTCATTGCCACAATTTGGAGAGTAGCAATGCTCTGGAATCTAGTGAGTAGGTGTCAGGGATGCTGCTAAATACCTGAAGTACATATGACAACCCATGCAACAAAGAATTATCTAACTCAGCATGTGAATAGTGCATCTATCGAGAAACTGAAATAAGTTTAAAAAATCTGAATAATTAGAGAGAGAGTATGGGAATGAGAGCGAGAGAGTGAGAGAATAAAAACTAAAGAAAGTAGAGTGAAAACAACATGGAGATGGAATAAATATCAGAAACAGAAATAGTGGAAAATGCATAACAAACAAGATGCTACCTAATTTTATATATGTATATAAATTTTCTGGGGAAAAAAAGTCTTTACCTATCCAAGTATATTCATTTTTTTCATATAGATGATGAGCAATGTTTTATCTAGGTAAGCAATGCTATCTTTATTATGTGTTTATGAACAAAAATGTTATTAAATGATTTTACTGAAGAAAATGTCCAACTTTAAAACAATACCTTTATGTTGTGTCCTTAACTCTAATTGTGTAGGAAATGTTGTCATGCCTTCATGAGTGTTCTTCACTGTTCAGAGATAAGAGCACTTTAGTTTTCATTTTTGTGTGATGTTTATATCTAGGTTTTCAATGGTTTATTTTATTTCTTTGAAGAAAAGTAAACATGTTTTCAGTTCAGCTTCACATCAGCCATGGCAGCATGCTTTTCAAAAGAACTCTTAGATTTTCCCCCAAATTATAAAAAAATCAGAAGCAAAGAGATGCATTTAAAAAATACTAACAATTATGTTGCACTTATTGATTGTGAGTGCTTTACATGATTTATTTTGTAATTCTCATATGAGGTAGATAGCATTAATATTACCTCTATTTAATACATGAAGAAACTGGAGCACATTGAGGTTAAATAACTTGACTGCAGTCCCACTGAACTGTGGTACAGGTTAGAACTTGTATTCAAATTCAGACATTCGGTGTCAGAGGTCTCATTTCTAATTATCATGCTACATTTTAGTTGCCAAATTTTGTCTGATTCCTGAGCAATTATATTTTTATGTGAAAATTCATGAGATCTCAATAGATAATTTCATTTTTTTAAATTTTTATTTTATGGATGGAGGATGATTTTGTAATTTTCAGAGCTCCACAATTATTTTTAAAAAATGTTTCTTGGAAAATATGTGGTAGGAAGCCCCTATTAATTCATGAATAAAGAGTACCGCCTGTAGACTGATGCTAGCAGACAGTTACCTAACTAATATCTATAATCCTATTTTAATAAAGGAATGCTAATTTGATTTTGGTGGCTCTTAAAATATGGGCAGTCAGCTTAGACCCGTTAGTAGTTGTACTCATTGCTCTCTTGTCTTCTGTGTAGAATGTGGGCCTATGTTTGGAACACCAGCATCGTCTTGGACAAAGAGGTGGCCATTTCAGTGAATGTCACTTTCTTAAAATGACAAAATAGATAAGGAGCCCGGACCCTATACCAGCCCTGGAATAAATCCCTAGACTCTTTACATGAGAAAAAAAATAAACCTCCTTCTTATTTAAGTTACTGCTATTGCCAGGCTCTCTTAATAGTAGACAAATCTATGTCCTGAAACAGGTGCTAAGACAATGACTTTTTATCTTTTGCTTTCAACATCGAATTGTCTGTTTTCGTTGTTGTTGTTGTTGATTTTTGATTTTTGTTTTGATAAAGAGAATAAGAAACATGGTTTACTGAGCATATATGATTATCTCCTCTCTCCTTAATTCTTATTGAAATGATAAAAAATTAAGTTTAAGAAAGAGTAAAAGAGAAATATATAACTATACTAAAAACATGAAAGAGAGTTATGAGTGGAGCAGATATTTATAAGAAACTTTAGGAAGAAAGCGAGTAGGATAAATACGATTGACTGAAAAACTGGACAAGTGAAATGGCAATCCAAAACATTCATGACAAAGCTGTTACTGGGTGGTAGCAGCTCTTCTCAGTGGGGCCCTAAAGGAACTCTGAATTCAGGGTCATCAAATCAGGAAGAAAACACTGAGTAATCTTCAGGGCTATTAGAACCTTAATAACTTGAAGTCATCATTTACTAAACATCCAATCTCTCAGTAAAGGCTTTCAGACATAGCTGCCAAATATATCCAAGTTACAATCAATCATCATCCCTTCACTGATGATGATAGTAATATCATTTTGTCTGAATTATCGTGTCTCCTCTATACTCAAAATCCTCCAATTGATTTACATCTGACTCAGAGTGAAAACCAACATCTTCTCAGTGGCCCACCAGGCCTTAATAACCTTACCCTCCACTGCCGTCTGACCTTAATTACTACTGCTTTTCCCCACATCACTCCACTGCAGCCACACAGCCTCCTTACTGTTACCTGGATGCTCCTGGATACATCCACATGGAGCTTGCACATTGATTGCCTTTTGCCTGTCAGGGATGCTCTTCCCAGAGGAAGCTACATGGTTCCTTCCCTCACTTCCTTCAAGTATTTCCTTAAAGATCTTCTCTGTAAGGTCTTTCTTAACTGCTTTATCTATAACTACAACACTCTCCCTCAACTCTTCCTATCCCCTGCCCTATTTATTTTCTTGATATTTATCACCATAAAATACTAGATATTTATTTCATTTAGTGCCTGTGACCCCTCACTGAAATATAAGATCCAGGAAGACATAGATTGCTACTTTTAATTTTATTTTTATATTCACTGCCATATCCTTATCCTCTGAAATAAAGCCTAACTCATGGTAGGCAATTAATTGTTTTTTTTTTTTTTTAATAAATAAAGAATGAATAGTTTAGGAGTTTGGAGGTTAGTTGAAACCTCCCATTCCCCTGCCTGTATAAAGAATCATTGAAAGTAGTGTTTTGTCTCTCGAGCGAAGTCCTAAGATCTCTTTTTTTAAGAAAGGTGAACAATCTGCTTAAGAGGGGTCCTGGGTGAGCACTGGGGCTCACACAAAACAAAACAAAATGAAACAAAACACAAATTACAGTTTCTTCTACTTCTGTATAATAGACATTTAGAAAAATAGAAAATACATCTCTGTACTGTAAAGTGAAGTAAATGAAAGCTCTTCATCCGCAGAGTAAAGTTTTTTTTACTTCAAACTTATAGAAAAGGGATATTTTTAAAATAATGAAATTAGACTTCCAGCTTGATGATTATAAATAATTCAAAAGGCAAAAATAAACAGAAATCTAATGCCAGTTTCGGTGAAACTTGACAAGAGCTAAACTCTTCCTCACCCAAAATCAATGTTAAGACCCACTGTGAGCAGTGGAGACTAAACAGTGGTTCACAAGACAGAAAGTGAAAGAAAATGTCATGGCTACAGATATACGAGAGAGCCAATAGAGGCTATTTCGAATGGGTAAAGAGCTCATTCTTCAGTGTAAAACCTTAATTCCTTGTCTATTATAACTGATATGGATAACTGCACTGGAACCAGAGGTTTCCTTAGACTTGGATTTGTACTAAAAAGCAGAGAAAATAGAGCTCAATAAGGAATAACACAGATGCACCATTTTAGACAATGATGAAATAGTTACTTTTCTAATCATCCTACTCAGAATCAATATTCTTAGAGTAGAAGAGTAAAATTGAAGAATTGCTAAAGTTCAGCAATCCTTATTTCTTCAATTCCTAATGATTTCTCTAAATTTGCAAGATCTTAAAAACCATTAAAAATGTAAGTATTTTTACTTATATACTTGAATGAGTTTGAAGTATTGAAATTTGCTCAATGGTTCATAAAAATCTCAACATTTTATTAATGTTCAAATTACAATAAACAAAACAACATCTATAAAAAGTAGATCAATTTGAACCGTAGATGTAGAAATGGAGATACTGGACAGAGCCATGCAAGTGTGAAGATAACAGGGCTTTCCATCATAAGGACCAAGCTGATGAGTAGAAGCAGAATGCTGTGCTGTGTGTGAGAGAATGCCCAATAGCCAGAGGCTGAAATTGTCCGATTGGGAAATAGAGACTCTAGCAAGTTCCCACCCTCAACCCTGTATTCTATGGACTACTGCTCATGCATAGTATGGGGCCTTCCTAATCTCCCTCTCCAAGAGGGAATCTTATGTTGACATGGTAATATAATGGAAAAGTCTCACCTCATGTAATTCTTCTCTAGAGGTAATTTTACATAATTTAATGGTAGGATTTCTCTCAGAACTGTACTGCAAAATTATTTTTAGGTTGCTGATATCTTATTTTTAGGAGATCTGACTAGTTATCAATTTCTGATTCCTTTGATGCCCAGAACAAGGGTAGGATTCAGAGGGGCAAGTTGAAAATGCTCTTCCCCTGAAATAAGCCATTTCTACTATTTTCTCTAGAAACATATCTCAACTAATTCCCTACTTGCTCTTCACATCTGGGATAAGAATAAAAACACATTTCTGGTTTGCTTTGCCTCTTTAAATTTTGACATAATATATAATTTCTCTGGCATTAATATACAAGTCTAAGTGGGAAACCAAAGCAAATAATTTACCCCCTGAAAGTAAAACTTTTCTTAAATGTTCTAAACAATTTATAGGGAGATACTGGTCAAAGGTACAAAGTTGCAGTGATGTAGGATGAATAAATATAGAGACCTAAAGTAGAGTATGATGACTATAGTTAATTATGCGGTATTGAATACTGGCAATTTGCTAAGAGTGTAGATTTTAGGTGCTCTCATCAAAAAAAAAAAAAAAAAAGGTAACTGTGTGAGGATATATCTTAATTAGCTTGACTATAAGAATTATTTCCCTAGGTTTGTGTATATGAAATCATCATTTGACACCTTAAGTGTATACAGTTTTTATTAAAAAATAATTTAAAGCTTTGGATTCAAATTACTTGGTAAATACACTCTAATTTAAGTGGAGCTATC
>NW_006443138.1:20385290-20396296 GCF_000325575.1 Pteropus alecto | reverse complement strand
GAAAGAGTGACCAGTGGCATCATAGGAAGTGAAAATAAACACCTCTTCTCGTGAACAGAATATAGTATATAACTTGAAGACATGAATTTGCTCTCTGCTTTTTTGAAAATGGCAGTTATACATTAATATTTACATAGTTTCAAAAATTATTAAATCATTTAAGCATTAGTGTCATTAGTGATCAGTTTCTGTTACTAGAGAAATAGGAGAAATGTGGGCATTATTTATTTGTACACAGATAACTAATGAGGATCTCTCAGCAGAAACCAATCTAGGAATGTGGAAGATTAGAGTTTCTGTCATTTTTACCCCTTTCTGACTCCTTGAATCAGTGCACTTTATGTATAGTTGTATATGGATATATAAACATAAATATATCCATGTGGTTGAAGTTTTTCCTTTGGGTTTTGCATGGAAGTTACAAACCTCTGAAAATGACTTGCCTCAAGCTTTTATGCATCTTTGACCTTTATTTTTTAAATTTATTTTATTTTATTTTAATTAGTTTCAAATATACAGTACATTGGTTAGACATTTATATAGTTTATAAAATGATCCCCCTAATTGCTCCTTCTCTCTTCTGGTTTTCCACCTAGCCAATATATTAATGCTAACTGCATTCCCTATGCCATGCTCCCCAACCCTGTGACCATCTATCAACTACTAATTTGTGATTCTTTAGCCCTTCACCCCATTCTCCTGGCCCTGCAAACCCCCTCCCCTCTGGCTGTCACCAACTTGTACTCTATATTTTTGAGTCTGATTTTGATTAGTTTGTTCTTTTTGTTCCTTAGATTCCACGTATAAATGAAATCATATGGTATTTATCTTTCTCTGACTTATTTCACTCAGCATAGTAATCTTTAGGTGCATCCATGATGTTAAGATTTCATTTTTTTAATGGCTGAGTAATATTCCATTGTATATATAAACTATAACTTCTTTATCTAATTGTCTGTCGATGGGAATTTAGGTTGCTTCCATATCTTGGCTATTGTAAATTGTGCTGCCATGAATATTGGGGTGCATAGATCTTTACAAATTAGTGTTTTGGTTTTCCTTGGATAAATACCAAGCAGTGTAATTGCTCAGTCAAAAGGAAGATCTATTTTTAATTTTTTGAGAAACCTCCAAACTGTTTTCCATAGTGGCTGAACCAGTTTGCAAACCCACCAACAATGTATAAGGGCTCCCTTTTCTCTGCATCCTTGCCATTTGATTTATTGATGATAGCCATTCTGACAGATGTGAGGTGATATCTCATTGTGATTTTAATTTGCATTTCTCTGATGATTATGACCTTGACCTTAAGTACCTTTTTGGCCTTTTATTTTTAAACTACTTTTTCCTAATCAACTTTCAGCTCTGCTGGTGTAGTTTTGCCCCTCTGTGATGTCTCTTGCTATTTCTTGAGATTTTGTTTTTGTCTTCCCTTTCAGAGTAAAATATTTACTTTTAGAAAGACTGGCTGTTCAGCTTCTCCCTTAGATTTATCTTTACCTCAATATTACTCATTCACAGCTTTTTTTTCCAAGGCCGATCTCTATGTCTTGTATCAGTCAATAATACTCTTCCAAAAGAGCAGGGTCAGAGGCAAAAGTCAAGAAAAATCAAGGTTTTTTTTTCTTTTTTTCAGGAATATTAATCTAGGTGACCTGTTATACTTAAGAGAAAGTGGAAAATGTAGTCGAGCTATCACTATGAAAAACTAGACATTATATTATTTTAATATTAGCTCCAGTAATAAAAGCTCAATTCTTTTGTCTGCAAATGACTTTTAGTATTCATTTTTAAATGAAAAAAAGTAAATATTTAATTTAAGAAAAGGACCTCAGTAGTAGGTTGCAGGCAAGGTGGGAAGGTAAGAATAGGAAGTGGAAAAGGAACACAGAAATCAACGAATAAGCAATGCTCTATTTGAAAGAGACAATTTGTAAATACAGGGAGTTATAATGTTTAATATTAGGTTTTTAGGTTTGCTTGATATATGGCATAATACTCTCTATTACCCCCAAATCTTTAATAATAATCTTTTAGGCCAAAATGCCTTGTGTAAGTATTGTTCAGGAAATCAATGAAAGGGAACAGTTTTCCTTAAATGGGTGGTGAGAGGGAGAAAAACAGAACCAGTAACAGAAATGGAGATTTGAGTGAAACTGAGAATTGCAAGAAGTAGGATGTTTTATGAAAAAAAAAATGTGCATAGAGATAATGTCAATAGTTTGTGAATGGAAAATTGTATTTCCAAATTACTGCAATGCAGGAATGAGTACTATGTAAGGTTATTAAAGAATGAAATATGAAGGTCCTGAAAATATTTTGTTTCAAAATTTCTAGTCTAATTTTTTTTGTAAACAAAAATTTGTGCACCTGTAATTTAGCCACAAGTAAAGTTTTTTTTTTTTTAATGACAAAGCTAGTGTTGGAAAGGTTAAATAAAATTGGTAAGCTAAGCACATGAACTATTTTTTCCTAGTGTCCCAAATAACTAGAAATGTTAGAAAACATACTAAAAATGAAGAAGGACTAAAGGAAGAAAAATAATACATGGAAACTTGGTGCGGGGGCGGGGAGGAAGTGATATAGGAGCAAAAGTTCTGGGGAAGGATTCCATGAAAGAAAGAAGATTAGCATAAGAAAGAAAAGATTGAAGAAGAAGAATTGCCACCACAGATTATAGTGGTTTTGTGGTGACACCAAGTCAGAGAATAGAGTCAGCATGTAGGTGATTGGTTAAGAAATTGCATTGGAAGTGGTTAAGCTGATTGGGTCTCATTCCAATTCCATCCTCCGTTTCGTATTACAATGGTTTAGAGAGTCATTTGTCCAACGAACAAAGCAGTGAGGATGATGTGAAATGTGGCAGTGTCCTGAGAGTGATGCAGATATGTTCCTTTCCACAACCAGAAGATGAACTAATGACACACAGCGACCGGCAATCAAATTCTCAGCCAGGAGCAAAATTAATACAATGGAGCAAATAGTGGTGGAACAACTGGACATCCATATGCACACACACACACAAAAGAATCTACACACAGCTCTTACACAGTTTGCAAAAATTCAAAATGGGGACCTAAATGTAAACTGCAAAACTATCAAATTTTTAGAAGATAACATGGGAAAAACCCAGATAACCTTGGGTATGGTAATAACTTTTTAGATATAACACCAAAGACTTGATCCATGAAAGAAAAAACTAATAAGCTGGACTTCATTAAATTAAAAATTGCTCTGCAAAAGACAATATAAAGAAAATGAGAAGACAAGCCACAGACTGGGAGAAAGTATTTGCAAAAGATGCATCTGTTATACAAAATACATAAATAATTCTTAAAACTCAACATTAAGAACACCAACAAACCGATAAAAAAGTGAGCCAAAGTCCTTAACAGATAACTCATCAAAGTAGATATTCAAATGGCAAATAAGCATATGAAAAGATGCTCCACATTATATGTCATCAGGGAAAGGCAAATTAAAACAACGAGATACCACTACACACCTATATAGAATGACCAACCCTAGAACACTGACAATAGTAAATACCGGAGAGAATATAGAATATTCATTAATGACAGGAATGCAAAATGGTTCGTCTATTTGGAAGATAATTTGGATTTTTAATTTTTACAAAAATAAAAATACTCTTACCATAAGATCTAGCAACTACATTCCTTGGTATTTACTCAAAAGGCTTGAAAACTTATGTCCACCCAAAAACTTGCACATAGATATTTAAAGCAGCTTTATTATTGCCAAATCTTGGAAGCAACCAAGATGTCTTTCAGTAGATGAAGGGATAAACTGTGGTTTATCTAGACAAAGGAATATGAGCACTAAAAAGAAATGAGCAATCGGGCCATGAAAAGACATGAATGAAACTTAAATGCATATTACTAGGTGGAAAAAGCCAATCCGAAAAAAATTAAACACTATATTATTTTAACAATGACGTTATGAAAAAAGCAGAACTATGGAGATGGTAAAAAAATCATTGATTGCCAGGTGGTTGGGGATGGTGCTAGGATAGATAGAGCATAAAGTGGGGGATGTTGATAATGGGGGAGGCTATGGATACAGAGAGTGTATGAGAAATATCTGAATCTTCCCCTCAATTTTGCTGTGAACCTAAAACTATTCTATAAAATAAAGTTTTAATTAAAGAAAAATAGAAAAGTTTTTGTCCCCTGTCATGACCATATAAGCGGAAAGATGAAAATGAACCACATATCAAATCCCTGATTTGTGTTTCTAAGTGAACTGGCATACGTGATAGAGGGAAAGGAAAGCTCAGAGAAAAAATAGTGGGTTTGGTTTGGATGTACTGAGTTCAGGAGTCTATGTGCCATCCAGATGCAATTTGTAGGACTATAAAAACTGAGATCTTTGAACAGCTTCAGTTTGCTCAGATATACAGATTTTATTTTAGTTTGGTTATTTCAGCATAGTAGAATTGGTCACAGGGAAAGGCCAAAGGGAATAGAGGACAAGAGAATTCTTACTTGAGAGTTTTGGTTTAAATGTTTTAACTGCTTAATTGTAATACTGAAATGATATATCATTACAACTAAAAACATTAGTTTATATATTTACTTCAAGTTACTTAAAATTTTACATTATCTTATTATTAAGATTAGTCCAGGAGTTATTTTGAATAACTGAAAGTAATGACTTCATTCTTGGGAAAAATAATTCTTTTCTAATAGCTAATTTCTTCTGCTTAACAGAAGTGTGTTTCATTTCATTATTTTGGTTCATCCCTTTTCAGTCTGAGAAATAAAATTACACAAGTGAAGATATGTTCCTTGGAGTTTTTCTAACCACCAAGCTGACTGAATGGAACTGGGTATTTGTGTTTGAGATGTGGATTACTCTTTCCTAGAGGATAGTGCTTAAGATGCAGACCTGAAAAGGTCAGAACTTTTATCCATTAAGCCATCAAGCTTTTTTTTTATATAATAAGAGTAGATGAAAGGTTTTAACTTGAATCACAAATGTAAAGTTCAGCAGAATGATCATATCTCAGATTGAAAGAACAAGGCAGAAATAGCTTTGTCATTCCATGTATTAGAATCCAGTGGTCTAAATGTCAGTGCAGGATGGATGACAAGAGTATCAGATCTTGGATTATATCACTAAAAACAAGAAGATAGGCAAATTTTAGTCTTCTAAATTCAAATTATATTTATAAATAGGATGCATAGTTTGAACCATAGTTATCTAATACTAGCATGAGTTTAGATTTTGTGGAAGCATGACATACTGACTCTAATTATATGCTAATACATTTGAGTCTCCATTTAAAACCAACTATAGCTGCTGCTATGGTATTATATGCCACATGCTGCAGAAACTAAGCAGG
The DNA here is from genome assembly GCF_000325575.1 of Pteropus alecto. Classification (NCBI taxonomy): domain Eukaryota; kingdom Metazoa; phylum Chordata; class Mammalia; order Chiroptera; family Pteropodidae; genus Pteropus; species Pteropus alecto. Next base: position 20,390,931 of record NW_006443138.1, on the reverse strand, counting down.
TTTTGTGCCTACTGCATAAGCAGAATTTAATTGCATATTTGGTAAAATAAAAATGAAGTCATTTTGATTCATTTTTCACAAAATATTGTATGGGAAATTTAACAGTTTGTACTGACATATTTATAGCTCTTTGATTAAATTGTAACATCCAAATATTTTCTCAGATATTACCAACCTATTGTGTTGATAATTGTCTTCCTGAGTGACAAACACTGGCTGCTTTTTATTGTATTTTTTTTTATTTTTAATACTCTTTTATTGAATTTTATATGTTTACACAACAAAAGGAGGAAAAAATGAAACTTGGAGGTTTTTCTGAAACTGTCTCATATATTGAGAAATAATTTATATTTTCTCATAAAGAACAATGAGTTTTCATAGTATTCTGACTTGAGCAAATACAGATTTCTTACAAATAATAGTAAATAAAACAAGAAAATTGAACAAAGAAACTTTTATTACTCTTATCTAATGAAATGATCTGGAAAATGAAGCAGACACATTCTTTGCCATTACATCAGCATATGTGAAGGCTTAGCCTACTCTGCATATAGTTAACCGTGGGTGCTGATTTTTTTTTTTAAAGCAAAATTAATGTATATGAGGGTTCAGTGTTTGTTGTAGGTTGAATTGTATTCCCCACAAAAATATGTTGCAGCCCAATTCCCCAAACCTGTGAATGTGACTTTATTTGGAAATAGGGTCTTTGCAGATGTAATCAAGTTAAAATGAGGTCAGTAGGATGGGTCCTTAATGTAATATAACTGCTGTCCTTACCAGAATATGGAAATTTGGTCAGAGCCACACTGAGAAGATGGCTATGTGGAGGCAGAAATTGGAGTTAGGCTGCTGCAAGTGAAGGAAACCCTGGGACTATTAGAAGCTGTAAGAAGCAAGGAAAGATCCTCTCTAGAGGTTTATGAAGGAGGATAACCCTACTTACACCTTGATTTTGGATTTCTAGCCTCCAGAACTGTGGGAAAATACATTTTTGTTGTATTAGTGATATTTTGTTATGTCAATCCTATATAATAAATACAAAATTTATTAGATCCATTTTAAAATAAAATAAAAATTTTAAGGAATCCAGAGTTAAAATTCACTTTTCAAAAGCAAGTGGTCATGTGGTATCGCCATCTACCTTTCTTTTTTAACTTCTCTTTCAAACTCTGCTATTCTCCCTCGTTTATTGAAGATTTTAACACTTAGATCAAGTTCTCTCTGCAATATTACTTCTGTAATTAGTCTTTGTTGACATATTGTAGGTAACCAGTTCAGCAGCCTGTCTCTTATTATCTTTAACCCTTCATCCCATTATCCCAACCACCAAACCCTGCCTCGGCTGTCCCCAGATTGTCCTCTATATTTGTGAGTATGTTTTTGATTAGTTTGTTCTTTTTATTCCTTAGATTCTGCATGTAAATGAAATCATATGATATTTATCTTTCTCTGCCTGACACTTCACTCAGCATAATCACCTCTAGGTCCATCCATGTCATTGCAAATGGTAGGATTTCATTTTTTTTTTTAATAGCTGAGTAATATTCCATTGTATATATGAACCATAACTTCTTTAGCCAATTGTCCAATTTTTTATTCTTTTCTTAGATTTGCTCTAGAGTGAATTAATAATTTATTAATCTTTCTTAGATTTGCTCTAGGATGAATGACTAATTGAAGTCTGCCAAATGAATGAATCTGGGTCTTCCTCCCTGAGAATAACATAGGATGGTTAAGACGTGACAACAATTGTGTCTCATGATTTACGATTTGTTTGGCAGAGAAATCTTGCTTGTCGATTATTTGAGTATTACTAAATTCTATGTAACACATAATATATAGCCATATTTTTCAAATATTAATATACATAAAAATACATTAAAAACAATTATATACACAGATTCTTAGTCTCCAACCTCAGAAAATCTGAAAACAAAAAAATAGTTCTCAGGTGTAAGCCAAGAATATGGCACTTAGGAAATAACCTAGTGATTCTGATGCAGGTGATCCTTAAATACAACATGATTAGCATATATAGTATATGTCTAGAAATAAACTTTTTCTATTCAACTAACTAGTTCACCAGACTCGTGTTCTTGCAGTTTGCCATATACTTTGCATAAACCAGTCAGCATGTGCCTGACAGCTTGTAAAATGTATTTGAACTATCTCTATTTCATAGAGAATGATTTCTTAATATTTAATCTTTACTTATATCTTTATTTGAGATCTTGAGGTTTTCTGATATTATTTAATGTTCCAGAACTGCGCTGTGCAATATAGTAGCACTAGTCACGTATAACTATTGAGTACTTGAAATGTGATTATTCCAAATTGAGATGTGCTTTAAGGGTTAATATATATTGTAGTTTAATGACAGTATAAAAAAGTAAATATAAATATTTTAAAATGAGTTAAATGGTAAAATATTTTTAATATCTTGAATAAAAAATCATTAAAATTAATTTTATCTATTTCTTTTACTTTTTCCTGGTGTGGCTACTAGAAAATTTATATATGGAGCTCACATTAGATTTCTATTGAACAGCAGTGTTTCAGACAATGACCAGTTTTTATTGCTTTAATATTGATTTAAGGGAGCAGCAATTTTTTTCAACAATTAAAGAGTTTTGTGATTCCGATAATGCTTAGATCTTTGGACAGACTTGAAATTTTAAATCATGAGTATCTCCAATTATTGACACTGTAGACCTACTTTGGTTATTGCTGTTTGAATATTGTGGAGTGCCAATGTTTAAAAAACAAATTCATTCTTACACATACAATTTTAGCATTCTCTCTCTATTCCAAGTTTAATTTGTTTATGTTTTTTTACAATTTTTTCTTAAATAGGAAAAAATGCTTTATACAAACAAGATTCCATAATAGCAGTATTGATAACATAGAGAAGTAACATAATCTTGAGTAAGAGAAAAACTACATATATTTCAGGCATGCAAAGGCCTGTGGTCCTTCAATCATTAGAAACAAATTAGAACCATATATCAGAGCTGGTCTGTAGATAATTATAAAGGAATGAAAATACACAAAGGGCCAATCATCAGCTGCACAGGCATGTCTTCTGAGAGCAATTAACTTCAACTAGATAATAATAAGAGTGAGAGGAAAAACTTAAAAATTAATTATTTTATAATATATAGACATACTCTTCAATTATTTAAAAATAATTCTTTGTATGATTTTATGTAAAATAATTTTCTTTTAATTTTTGTTACTTTTTCGTATTGCCTGTTACAGTGTAGATATTTTCTTCTTTTTTAAATGTATATAAATTATTCAGTTTTATTTTTTTAAATCATTCAAAACGTTATTTCAATTGAATACTAACAATGAACTGCTATACAATTATCCAATACCGACTTCCAATTTAGAAAATAAAGTGAAGAACAGAATAACTGATGACAAGAAATCTACCTTGAGTGCCCATTTTTAACCTAAATAAAATGCCAAATAATTAAAAATTGTCTTCTATAATTATAATGAGGTAAATAAATAACAGGAATATCAGAAAGATATGCTCAAAATGTTAATAAGATACATTTTCCAAAGAAATATATAACATTTTCTGTTCACAGAGGAAATCAAGCGAACGTATTGGTTTGTGCTCAATTTACTCTGGGTTTTAATGTGAATAGATATTAAAGTATAATCATGAAAAAAATTAGTATTGACATAACATAATCATGTATTGTTTAAATAAATTAGTCACTGCTCCATCATGCAGCTAATTTAAACTAATTGTTTAATAAGATATTCCATAAAAGTCAAAGAAACTTTTGATCTCTTTATAATTATCTGCTTATGTGTCTGCCTCACCAAATAGGCTAGCACCTAGGCACAGTGTGTAGTACATGATATAGTCTCAATAAATTGTTGTTAAATAAATGAATAAATGAAAGCATGGGTATGTAAATAAGTCACTTTGATAGCTTATAGATATTCAGATTTTGAAATCAAAGAAGATCTGGTTTAGGTGACTTTTTTGGGGTATTTGTTTGCTTACACAAGTATTTCCAGTAATTAGTCATTTAAGTGACTTTGACTTAAGTGTACATCTGATGTTTTGGCTTGCTTATCATTCACTTCTTCCTTTGTTTTAGAGGCCTTTTTTTTTTTTTTTCCTATGAGAAACACATTTCATTCATTTTAAATGAGATTTAGCTACCCCAACCTTAGCTGGCTCTAGAAATATGTAAATGATCCCCAGAGAGGTTAACCAGAAGAAGCCTAAACTGATTATCAGAGTTCTGACCAGGATTTTTTATTCAGAGCCACAAGAAAATAATTCCTCTTCTACTTGCTGTGCTTAAAATCCATTCTGTTTTGTCCTCGAACATCCCGGGTGTATAAACCAATATAATTCTTTATGCTTACGTTAATTTGAGATAGGTTTCTGTCACTTTTAGCTAGAAATACCCTCTCATTCTTTGACTACACATGCTTTGTTGGCTTAAATAGTGCTTCATTCATTCCTTAAACTTTTTTGAGCTCCTGCTGAGAATTAAATATCTGGTTCTTTATGGGGTGATAAATATACTTAAATAAATTATATTGAATCCCTTCCTTTGAAGAATGGAAGTTGGAGGCATATAGGGAAAAGATGGTGGCTGTAATGGAGGAAAATATACAAAATGACATGGGAACACAGAAAATAGGGACTAACTTGGCTTGAGAGAAAGACCTCCAAGGGATGGTAGCATTTAAAACATGTTTTTTTAAAAAGAGGGTACAGCAGTTCTTCCTTGATGGTTTTTTTTTTTTTTATTAAAATTGCATATATTTTAAAAGGAATTCAGCAATGCTAGCTTATGTCAACCATGTTTATTAAACAATTAACCTTCTATGTATCTCTATTACAGGATAATTAATTTATCCTTAAGAAAAATTTTTTTGGTAGTTGTATAATGTCCAAAATTAAAGGCACAATTTGTGACTTCAATATGTCTCAGGCATCCATAAAGGAAAGGACAACTATTGATAAGGGCACTGAATATCCTTCAGCCAATATTTTTCCCCTTTAATCCCAGAAATAACTCTAACAGAAAATATGTCACTATTTGAATAATGATATAGAAGCCAATTCAGTTCTGAAGCTCTTAGAGAAAGTAAGTTAAGGTGCTGCACAACTAATGATTTTAATTGCTTTGCATTGTATCTCAGTTGGGCAAATACAGAGAGAGGTCACCTAGGTCTTTCTTCTATGTATTGTCTCCCATTACCTCAAAAGGGCCGTAAGAAGGGCTCTCTCTGTGGAAGAGAGAGGCAAAATTTATCAGAGTAATATTCTACTCCTTGAGGATAAGACCCATGGTTTAATTTAAAGCAATCAAATAAAAAACAAATAAACAAATCCATCATCTGTTAGGAGAACATCATTCAGATAACAATAAATCTAAGTAACACTAAAATATTTTTCCCATCTGGAGAAAAGTTATTATTTTGGATGCTGAGGACATTTTCTCACTCTGAATTTTAGTACACATACACACGTGTGTGCATGCTCATATATACCCACATTCACACAAACAAACACAGTCTCACATATCCCATTTCTTTCTAAACAAGTTATACAGAATGGGTTATTAAGATTTCTAATTGTATATATATAATTGTATTTATA
>NW_006443138.1:20375556-20385060 GCF_000325575.1 Pteropus alecto | reverse complement strand
TACAAGAGAGGTAAGATAATAGGATCTAGTACAGAGGACTGTGAATGAATGTGATTCTCATTCAGAGGACTATTTTTTAATATAAGGTTGGAAATAATTTATAATTACCAAACTAATTAGTTGTAGCTAATGAATGGTAACTCTCACAAATACTTAAATTGTTTTCCTAAATATTTCATATTACACCTGTCAAATCATGCCAGTGCTATTATTTTACATTTTGATTTCTTCCAAATCAAGTTTTTCAAAATAAAGTTTAGCTTTATTCCTTGATAAATTTTGTGGTGTGTTACAGCAAAAATAACTTTTTTTTTTTTTTTGAGATGCCCAATGAGGCCATTATGTTCTAGGCAGTGTATAAATTTCTATGCAGCAATTAAAAAAAAAAATTGCTAAACTTTGCTCTCCAGGAATTTTGTATTGTCAACATGTCATTAAATCTTTATTTATCTAACTTTATTTTTAAAATTTTATCTTATTTAACTTAAACAAAAGTTTTGATGAAAAGTTAATATAATCATTGTTAGAAACATCTAGGACTTCTTAAGCAATGTAAAACTTAACTGCATTTAAGAATGCAAAGAATGCATTAACTTTTAGGTAATTGAAAATAACAAAGAGATGCTAGAGTCTACAATATGACAAGAATTAGTTTTTGTGTATTGTCCTGCATAATATCTCTCTAGAGAATTTATTATTTAAAAACATGTTATATCCTTATCTATTAATACTAGACTATGATCTTATTGAGTCTGATAAATATAATAAAATTTACTTAATGCCTTTCATAGAATTCCATGATTTATTGTTACTTTGCCATAGACTTTTAGTTCTTCATAGTTTAATATTGTAGCTATTACTAATCTTGGTAGATCTATTTTCATTTTAATGAATTAAATAAATTAATTTGTTTATTTATTCTTCACCAGCATCCATTTAAACAATTGCTTTGGGCAAGGGCTTGAGGATGTGGGAGTTATACAAAGATAAGTAAGATATCATCCAACTAGGAGAGACAATTTTTTGACAAAATAATTAAAATATGTCAAGGTTAGGATAGACACAAGAAAAAGGCAAATTAGGAGGTGATATCAGGCAAGCTTCATAAAGTTTATGATGTTTAAACTTAGACTTTTGAATGATAAATACATGTCCATTGGGTAAAGATTGTAAAGGTGGATAATCCAGCTAAAGGGAATGGAGTATGAAAAGCCATTGATACTGTTCTGTACATGGAGTAGTATATAGTATGTGACACATGAGCTTTTGGACTCATACTACAACTGATAGGGAGGGTCCAAGGAATTTATTAAGCAAAGGAATAGAGTAATCAGACTTTTATTTTAGATAAATAACTGGAAATGCTGTAATGAATGAATTGAAGTAGTAAACACTAGAGGCAAGGAAATTGTGAAAATAGTGTAAGAGCAAGATCTTGAATGCTGAGTTAAAATAGTGGTCAAGCAGATGAAGAAGACAGATTAGAATTTACTGCTTTATAAAAAATAAAAGCAATGAACCTTATTTACTGATTAGATGCCATAAAATAACAGATCCAGCTCCCCATTGGCCCTGGGTTTAGCATCGAATTTGCCTAGTTCAGGAAATTATAGATTGCAGTTTCTACTAAACTGATTTAATGCCTTGTCTCTTCCTTGAAATCTTTTTTCCACTTCCGACACTTTTTCAGTATTCACATTTACCACTATCACTACTGAGCTTTTGCAATCAGACTGATAAGATTTCTACATTATTGTTTTTCTCTTGCCCTGTGTGTATGGGTGGTAGGAGGGAGAGTTTCACATTCTTACTTAGCCTATTTGTAGGTTTGTTAAAGAGCTACCCCCAGCAGACCTTCTCTGAGAATGACTATCCAAAGGGCTCTTTTCTTACAGAAACTTTCACATTTTTCTTCCTAATCACCCTCCTCTTTCCATTTTACCTCATGGAAGGTCACTGAACATATGAGGTTGTGTAGGTCAATCATTCCTTCCTTTTCTCTAGTTTTCCTTGGGCAAACTTCCAGGACCTTCTGGACTGGTGTATTTTTATATTATGTATCCGCATTTTTCAGATTACTAAAGCTATGTATAGTTCTCCATATTTCATCATATCAAATATTTCCCTGAGTTTGGTGATGCTTCTAAGGTGTGGAGGTAAGATAAACTATGAAGTATAGAAGAATGAAGATGAGGTCATTTTGAGCAATCTTTATTAATAAAATGTGAAGCCATTGTTTAATATGGAAAATAGAAGGAAGTTTGGAAATAAATTAAGTGGGCTTAGGTTACAAACATCTGAATAGAGAGGACTCTTCCCCAGAGTTTTCACCTCTCAGTCTCCTTAAAGCCCATCAACTAATCCACATTGTCACCAAAGTGAAGTTCTAACCTTAGTTACAAAGGGAGGTCTCTCATTACCTGACTTCTCAATACCTGATTCAGTTCTTCTTATTTCTGTACTCTAGAAAAGGGGTCAGCATTTTATGATTTCTAGGCCAAATCTAGCCCACCAATTCTTTTTGTAAATAGAGTTTAATGGAATATAGCCACGCCTATTTTTGTATGTATTGGCTATGGCTGCTTTTGCACTACATTGATAGAGTTGAGTAGCTGCAATAAAGACCATTTGACTTGAAAAGTCTAAAATACTTACTTTCTGGTCCTTTGCAGCAGTGGTCCCCAACCTTTTTGATACCAGGGACTGGTACTCCTATGAGAATGTAATGCCTGATGATCTGAGGTGGAGCTGAGACGGTGATGATAGCTCTGGGGAGCAGCGATGAATTTAAATAAAGTTTCTCTCACTTGCCTGCCACTTGTCTCCTGCTGTGAGGCCAGGTTCCCAAAAGGACATGGACTTATACCAATTTGAAGCCAGGGGAAATTGGGGACCCCTACTTTATAGGAAAAGTATGTTGGCACCTGCTCTAGATAAAATAGAGGCAGATTATATATATCTACTTTTCTTTATTGATACTGAACTCTTGATTTGCAATACTCTCCTGCTCTTTCTTAACCCAACCATCTAAGTTTAGCTGGCAAAATGCTACTTATATTTTAAGATTGGGGGAAGGAAAATATGGCCACTTAGCTTTTCAGTATTGAAAATTCTTTTTAAGTTTCCTTATAAAACTTATATGTAAACTTAAATAATTAAATAGATATATTTGATCAGCTGTATAGATTAAATAGTATAAATGTGGTTATTGAAAGGGCCGAAAGAGTCAAAACAGAAAATAGCTTTATGTTTCTTTCATTAATACTTTTTCTACCAAGCTCTATTAAGTTTTACTCTCATTCCCTTGGCTAGACTCCCTCCCCTGCTGGAAAGATCTCATAGCTCTGTGGTAATTTTTAAGCATAAGAATAGTTTCCTTTTTAGATATTAAAGTTTCTGGAACTACGTATTATCTCACATCTAATTCACGCCTTCTCCTGTTCCTGTTTATCAAAACCAATTAAAGGCTAAAGAGTAGGAAAGGAAGTTGCGGCTTATTCTTTCTTCTTGCTCCATTTCCTTCACTTTCCTAAATCTCTAGACTCCAAGTTTGGAGAAGGGAGGAATGGCAGGATTAGATATTTTTATATTTTAATTGCTGTTTTTAACTCTCTTTTGGCTGACTGTTGCTGGCCGTTATGTCCTCTATTACGAAAAGCATCTAAATTATTTCATAGGCACATATTTGTGAGTTTTATAGAAATATTCTCTCATGCTAAATTCTCTAAGATACCGCTACACTGGCTGTCTTTATGCTTATACCTCACCTTCTAGATCTACCCTCAGTAGTAGACTCTACTACTTTTTCTGCTGTCTCTTTTTTAGAAAAGCAGCTCTCTCAAATATGATCTTATTTGGGATGTGGGTTTTAACATCCTGTCGAGTACCCTGCATGGTAGAGTAAAATAAATAGCTAGGGTAGGTCTTAGAAGAATAGAAAAGTGGAGACTTTTACTGAGCAAAGGTAAAATGATTGAGTTGCAATGTCCGATGGTAGAGTAAAGGATGAAAAGGTTTAGGAATATGGGCAAGTTGAAATAATTATATTACATGAGGCTACCAGAACCAGAAGACTCAGAGGGCACACCTTTCACCAAGGCCACCAAAATTTTACTAATGAGAGGGTTCCCGGTACCAGTAAGTTGAGTGGTTGCTATCATATGCAAACCAAGGATGTCAGTAGAAAAAGCAATCTCTAAACTAGATTTTGGCTTATTAAATGGCACAATAGGAATGCTAGGGCCCCAAAGCAATAGATGCCAAGTGGCAGTACTTAACCACCAGAAGATAAGTGTCCACAATTTTCCCAATGACTTGCACAATCAAGGGAGTAGCCAAGAGATCTAGAACCACAGGTAATTGTGGAGAAGGTCAAAAGAACATGGCATTCCTTAGGACATAAAAAAGCAGTCACCCAGGATTCTGTTTAGCATCTACAATCAGATAAAGTCAAGAAGGTAGAAGCAATAGGTTGAGGACAATTATCCCATTATGAAGTCACAATCCCCTGCTCAGTTTCCATACCTACTCAGTTTTAAAGTCAATATCCTACTGACAAAAGAGATGACTTTGTTTACAAGGAGGAGAACACTGTAAAATCACAGCAAGGATACACTGCAAAGATGCCCTCAGCATTTCTCCAGTAGAACCTATGAAAATTTACTTAATTGATTGAATTCTGAAGAGGAATATCTCAACATTTAGAGGACAATTAGACCCATGATCTTAGTTTACACTGATAGATAAAGACACAAAACATCATTGCAACCTTTTGCTAGACTGGGAACATATTGTAGCCAGGTAATAAATGAATTTCTAACTAAAATTTAGCTTAGACTGGATTCAGTGTCAGCAGATTTACAAATTGGTTGTTCTGCCAGTACGTGAGTTTATAATTGGAATGACATTCTTGGTTATTTAATAACCCCCCATATTGGATGCCTCGCTTGTGGGCTAGGAATCATCAAATTCTGGAAGGCGAGATACAAACCTATGACATTTCACTCTGATTTCTTTTCAAGATGAGAACCTGCTATGAGGAACAGTATTAGCTGACAGCATTCATCTGCAGGGTTTTCCTCAGGTTTTTCGCCCAAGGTTACTTGCTCCCTAAATTGCTACTGGCTAATGACAGAATAGTGAGGGCACGAGTACTGGACCATTCTTACTTATTATAGAACTCATCGAATAGGCAATTCATGCTTTGGGCTCCCTTCAGCCTAGATAAGACTTTATTGGAGCTGCACTGCAGTCTTTAACTTCCTACACAATCCTCTTCCCCCAATTGTTAGTCCTGCACCATGGTCTGAAGGTTTTCCTGATTACTGTAACTTTTCACAGGCATTTCCTCCAATAAATCTCTTATACTTCTAATGCTGTCTTGGCATCTGCTTCCTAGATTTGAACTGAAACAAAATCCACAACTTTACCTAAAAGACACTCAGTGATTTGGATATTTCCTCCATTACACTGGCCTTGCCAAGTACAATTTTCCCTTTTAATCTCCAGGAATACAGAGTTATTATTTTTCTTTTGAGGCCATATGATATAGCACTTTATTATCTTTGCATATTTTCTTTGCTGCCTAGAATCCCTTTCCTCTTCACCTCTTCAGCTTTAATTACTTACTATGGCTCTCAGGCTCAGCTACATATTTTTCAGGGTCTAGTACAAAATAAAAATATGGGATTTCATGTACAAAAAATTTAAAGAATTTTAAGAAAATTACAGCAGAGCATTATACCAGATGTGAGCTTTGCTAAATTCAGGGTACTGTGCAACTGCACAAGTCATATTCCCATTAGTAGGCAGAGCTGTAATGTTATCTGTCAAGCAAGTCTTGGCTAATCCTCTATATACAAGGAGTCTGCAGGTTTGAGTTAACTATCTTTTATTACTGACTGATAACCAAAATGCACCCTTTATTTGTCTTGGTGAAATCTTTTACGTATATAAAAGTAATCAAATCAAAGTACAACTCGTATTGATATTTAATTAACTTGTTCTTTGTGTTACGAAAATGCATTTTGAAAATTTATGCAGAATTTGATTTTTTTTAAATCGTCCTAATTTTTTTTCCTTCTCAATCTTTCATCATCAAGTAGTGCCTACTAGCTAGCTGATTACCCATTTACCATTCATTCTTTCTATGTGTACTACTTCTGACTTGTTTTAAGAACTCATACAAATTGGTGTGGCCTTTATATTCTCCATATGTTCTTTCATTTCAAGGAGATGAACTATACTGATTTAAACAGTAATCTTAATTGCTTTGCATTGTACTTTTGGTAAATGTCTACTGAGATTGATCATGCCCTTCACCTTTGCTTTGGCGTTCTATCAATCTCAAAAGCTCTTATTGTTAATCGAATGCAAGGTAATTAGTGGAATTGTTTGGATAGTGCTACTTTATGTCTCCTGACAAGATAGAAAATGAAATGGGCTTTGGTTTTTATATGTGTTCATACATATTTTAAAATTATAGGATCACCAACTTTAGTCTCCAAAATGTCAATAATAATTCATATGTTTTTAGTTGTTGTTTGGAGTGTATTTCTATATTTAGCCATATTTAAAAATCATTTTAAACTATAAAATCATATAAATATGGTTTTATTGTGATCAATATGGAATAAGAGGGTATAAATAAGATAATACAAATCAATAATAGTCATATACTATAGATCTAATTAGAGCTAATCATTCTTATGCCCATACACATGGAATTTTGTTCAAAGATGAATTCCCCTGACTTTAAGATATAGAAAAGATTGGATAAGGTTGATTCAAATCCCCTTTTCTTTACCCTCTGACAATCCAAAGTCCGTCCCATGATTTCTGGAAATTCCCAGTCACCTCTGGTTCTAAGCTTCTCTTTCCACTAAATTGGTCATGATTAATGATGTTCTAGATAATCCAACCATGTTATTTCTTCTAGTAATAAAAAAGATGAATAATGACTATAAAGTATCTTTTCATATGCTTATTTGGCATTCATATGTCTTTTTTGGTAAAGTGTCTGATCACAGTTTTTGTCCATTTTTGTTAGGATTTTTGTATTTTTTTAAAAAATTGATAGTTCTTTATATATGGGTCCAAGTCAGTATATTTTGCAATTATTTTTTTACCAAGTCTGGCTAGTCCCTTTTTTCTTTTAACAATATCTTTTGAAAAGCAGAAATTTTTAATTTTGATGAAGTTCGCCATATCATTTTTTTTTCTTTTGTACTGTCTTACCTAAAAAATCTATGCCAAACCCAAGGTTAAACAAAATTTTCTCTTATGTTTTCTTCTGGTAGATTTATAGTTTTAGTTTTCACTTTTAGATATAAGTTCCATTTTGTGTTAGCCTTTTTAAAATCAGCATCTTTTCTTTTGAACATAGATATCCATTTTTTAAATTATTTATTAAAGAAAACTATCACTTCTCCACTGAATTGCCCCAGTACTTTTGCAAAAAATTAGTTGCTTGTATTTATATATGTGCTTATAAATTCTCTATTTTTTCAATTGTTCTATTTCTCTATGTTAATACCACACCGTCTTAAAAGCTATAGCTTTATAAGTTAAAATCAGGTAGTGTTAAATCACCAACTTTGTTATTTTTCAAAGTTGTCTTGCCTATTCCTGGTCCTTTGCATTTGCATATAAATTTAAAGTCAGTTTCTCAATTTTTACTAAAATCTTGCTGGGATTGTAATTGAAAATGTATTGAATCTACAAACCAATTTTGAGAAAAGTGACATTATAACAACATTGAATCTTTCTACACGTGAAAATGAATATTTGTTTATGTGCTTTTTAATTTCTATTATCATTTTTTTCCTAATTTTAGTATATAGATCTTTCAGGTCTTCTATCAGATATATCCCTGAGCATTTCTATTTATTGATGCTATTTAAATAATAAATTTTAATTTTGAGTTTTGATTGTCATCCATTTTTATAATTGATTGAATATAATTGATTTTACATATTTAACTTGTATCCTATGAACTTACGAAACTCACCTATTGATTCTGGTAGCTTTATTTTAGATTCCCCCCTGAATTTTCACACAGATGATATGGTCATCTGCAAAATAAACAGTTTTACTTTCTTCTTTTCAATTTGAATGCTTTTAATTTCTTTTTCTTTCTTATTAAACTGGATAGACTTGCCAGTACATTGTTAAGTAGAAGTGGTGAAAGCAGGTGTCCTGTCTTGTTGCTGATCTTATATGGGGAAAAAATGCAGGGTTTTACCATTAATTGTGATGCTAGCTGTAGATTTTTTGTTGATACCTTTTATCAAGATGGGGCTGTTCCATTCTATTCTCAGTTTCATGAGAGTTTTTTCTTTTAGGAAAGGATGGCAGATTTTGCCAAATACTTTTTCTGCATCTATTAAGATGATAATACAGTTTTCCTTTCTTGGGATATTGATATAGTAAATTAATTTTCATATGTGAAAACAATCTTATATTAATGAGATAAGCCCCAAAGTCATGATATTTTATTCTTTTTATATACTGTTGAATTATATTTGCTAAAATTTCGTTTAGAATTTTTGCATCTATATTCATGAGGGACGGTGTTCTGTAGTTGCTTTTATTTATTTTTTTAAGTTGCATTGTATTTGTTTTTGGTATTAGAGAAACGCTGACCTCATAGAATAAATTAGAAAGTAGTCTCCCCTCTTCAAATTTCTGGAAGAATTTATGAAAATCGGTATTATTTCTTCGTTAAAAGTTTGATAGAATTTACCAGTGAAACCATATGGGTCCTGAAACTCTCTCAAGGCACTAAGTTCTGTCAGTCATAGAGCTCACATCATTGTTTTTCATATTTCTCAAGTTTTACTGTCCTGTATTGCCTAATGTGTGACAATGTAAAAGCCATTGCTTCATCTATTTTTTTCCAGCCTTTTAGTTGCTTTTAGTGTGATGATAATTTCATTTCTTGTTATTTCTTTTTGGTCAAAATAAAATTTCGTATTGATTTAATAGCTATTATTTTAGTTTTCCTTTATAGAATTTTGATTTCTTTCTTACATATTTTGCAAAATCACACCCTTATTGAATCTTGATAACTGAACTCACCCTAATTTTATGTCTCATATTTTTGTTGTGATGATAGTTATTATCATTGTCATTGCTTAGTTTTAAATTTCGGCTTAGAAGTTTATAATTCATTCAGCTTTAAATGAGGAAAGTTTCCCTATGATCCCTTTTGCAATCAAGCAAAAAAGATAAATCTAAATTATTTCTTTAACTCTCTTCTCAGATTTTAATCAAATGGCAAGTTAGTGTAAAAAGTTATGATTTTAGTAATCAGAAAGTCTGGTAAAAAAAGAGATTAGAACTAGATCCATGGACTTATCAGGTTACACCTCAAGGTAACAATTTCTCCATTACATTTTCTATGTGTTTGATGAAACTCTTTAATTAAGGGCCAGCTTTCTGGGTATCATTTCCTTTTTGCCCAACCTTACCACCAATGCAAGCTGACACTACCTTACACTCTTT
>NW_006443138.1:20367922-20375430 GCF_000325575.1 Pteropus alecto | reverse complement strand
GAGTTAAGTCTCTTCTACACTGTGGATTCTCTTCGGACTAAAACCACAAAATCATCCATAAAAAATTTTTGCCACTGTTTTCAAATTTTACTGATCTTTAGCAGTAAAAGTGGTAAATTAGTTGTTTCCTACATATGTGTACTTGAACTGAAAAATTATGTAAACTGATCACAGATTCATCCTACCTGGCTCCCAACTTGAATCTAGGCATTTTACTATTACAGTCGAAATTTATAATCAAGGAAAGGAGAATAGAGTGATTAACATGACAGTGGATTAGAGTTGAAGGCATCAATAAGAACTTGTATTTCATTTACTATAAAGATGATTACATATAAAAATATCTGTAGATATTTGTATATACATGGATAAGTAAACACACATATATTTCTTTCTTTGTCATCTGAGATGACTTAAAAGAAATGGCACCCCAATATCAATGCTCATACCTATCACTCAGATCCTGGTTTCTAATATCCTTCTTCATTAAAAAAATTCAAGAATCCTTAGAGAAATGGCTAATTCTAGGACTGGGACAGGAAATATACCATATTAGCATGAAACACCTAATAGTCACAGAAAGTATGGAAGTGTTCAGGAAAAAAATAAAAAAACAACCAAATAAATAACAATAAAAAAATGTTAATGGGATATGTTAAAGGAACATTGGAGACAACTGAGCGCTCCCAATGGCCAAGGATAAAGCAATTTGAGTAAAAAACAAATAAAGAGTATTTTATTATAACCAAAATCATAAAATAAATATCCCTGAGTTCATACTAATAAAAATGACTGAATAAATAAATAAATTTTGTATATACACATACCTATAGTAGGGAGTATAACTCTAACTCCTTAAGTGTAATCTGTACATAGTGATTTCCTTCCAAAGAATAGAGTGTGGAAAAGGAATGAATAACTCTGTAGTAAGGAAAGCCGACAAAGTCCATTTCGGCCAGGTGATCAAGGTCAACCTCAAAAGTTATAAATCATGTTGATAGCATGTAACCTCAATATGATGTGATGAAAATGGCATTTTATCTCTGTGATCGTCCTCTAAAAAATCTAAAACTCTAGTCTAATCATGAAAAATGAACAACTTCTAATAGAGAGGCATCTTATACATTATACCTGACCAATACTCCTCAAAACCATCAAGGTCATCAAAAATAAGAAAAGTCTGCAAAAATGTTAAAGCCAAGAGGAGCCTAAGGAGACATGATCATTAAATGTATCACAATAGCTTGAATGAAATTCTGGAACAGAAAAAAAGACATTAGATAAAAAATAAGGAAATCTGAATTAACTATAGACATTAGTTAATAATATGGTATCAATATCAATTCATGCATTATAATAAATGTATAATACTAATTAAGATGTTAATAAAAGGGGATATTGTGCAGATATGAGTGTAAAACAGAGATTTTATGTACTGTATGCTTGATTATTTTTGTAAATCTATAAGTATACTAAAAGATAAATTCTATTAATAACAAGAAGTTTGGATATTATTAAGAATTTTCATTTTAACATTTCTAATTTATATTTCACTATCCTGGGAGAGTTTATACAAATACTTAAGGTTTCTAAATTACTTACAAAAGTTTTCTTTTGGTAGATAATGTTTTGCTTCACATTTATAAAAGATATAAATGGTATCATTGTGTTTAACACCTGCAGCTATAACTCCACAATTTTGGGAACTTTGTTACTGGAAATCACAATGGGAAGACATATAAATATTTTAGTTGTTATCAAAATACTTTTGTTAAAATAATTTCATAATAAGAACTGGTTCAGAAAATTCAGTGTAATAATAATGGAAAACCCTTTTCAATTTGGAATATGAATTATATGTGATATATAATGATGCTATTCTATTGCAGTGAATGGTAAGCTTCCCACACCAGTACTACTAATATAGTTCCAAACACTGGTTCTAAATGAATCTAAAGCAATAATACCAAAGTAATCCAATTACCATTATAAATACCTTTGCGGGATCAGATTATATTTTGGGAAATTATATTATATTCATGTCATATTATTAACATAATCCTCAAGATGTTGAATAAGGACTTCTGGAAATTAGAAAGCAGTCTGCCCTCCTTATTTGGAATTTAACAAAGTAGAAGGCTATTTTTTAATTTTTTATCCCTGACACCTCTTGATATACATTTGAATTTAATTTTAGGCATTAAAAGTACATATTGAAGACACTTGATATTTCTTTCAAAGGCAACTTGCTTTTATTCTCTCTCATAGTAATGACACACTTTCATCTACAATGGGAGGCTGCATAAACTTTGAACTCTAAAAGAGCAGAGTAGAAATCATGGCTCTTATACAGACATAAATTGTTCTATTGTGCTATTGCATTTCCATCAACATTGAAGAAAGACCCTCAAAGTTTATGACTCTCTGAAAGTTCAGATAATGGTTAACACTTCTTAGCAATATTTTTTAAACTGAAGATATATATATTTTATACATAATGGTATTGCATACTTGATAAACTACAGTATTGTGTAAATATAACTTTTATATGTACCGGAAAACAAAAAAAAAATTATGTGACTTGCTTTATTGCAATATTTATTGCAGTGGTCTGGAACTGAACCCACAAATTTTCAAGGTATGCATGTATTAATTAACTCCGTGAATTTAGGTGAACAACCTACCTCCTCTGTGCCCCAGTTTGCTTTTAAAAACTGGTACTGATAGTGCTATCTATCTGGCCACATAAGGAGTTTATTAGAAATAAGGCGTGTAGTGTTATAGAGTAAGTGCTTGATGCATTTTAATTACTCATTACTAATGAATAATTAATTACTGTATAGTTTTAGAATTGTTGCTGTCAGCCATTCTCTCAACTGCTGAGTGTTCATTTTTTAATTCTTTCCTCTCCCCTCTCCAAGTTTCTTCTATCGTTTATGCCTATAAACTATTACATAAAACTTAGGATGATATTTGAACCATATAGCGTTAAACAGATTCTTTTTCTTGAGAAATTGAATAGATGCAATTGAGAATAAACATGGAGATTTTAGTTTGGAAACCTCAAGGAAAGAGTCAAAATATCTTCATAAGCCCTTCTAGAGTCCTCCCTCACGAGCCACATTTCTCTACATTCTGTCATTCTGGCCAGCCTTACTGCCGCACTTCAGTAGCCTATTACTTGAACTCTCTCTTAAAAAAAGACCTTTACATCTACAGTCTTTTCTTCCTGAATGCTGAGTGTACACCCATATGTGTGTGAACACACGGTAGGTTATGCACATATGCACACATTTTTGCTTAAGTAACTCCTAATTGGTTTGTGTCACACCCTCAAAAATAATTTTTCTGGTGTCCCTGATTAAGTGAATTTTTTATTATATGCTTTCAGAATGCTCTATATCTTGCCTTTTTGGATCATTTAACAGTTTCACATTTCAGTTTGTGTGATTGATTAAATGTCCATCTCCCACACTACTATGAAAACATCTTCGAGGCAGGGACTCTATTTTGTTTTGTGCGTCACATATCCCCTAGTGCCTCATCACTGTGTGGCACATAATAAATCCAAGATAAGCGATTGTGGAATGAATAGAAAGACAACTTGCCTCATTAAACGGAAGCAACCATAAAACATGTTGATGAAAGGTAGAATATTTCTTTAGACTTCGTTGTTCGTATTCTTCTGAAACAGACTGACATCAATTGCTTTCTGAAGGGGGAAAAAAAAAAACACTTAATGTTATAAATTCTCAAAATAAATATTAAAAGGTTGACTTTTCTGTTGACTTTTGTAATTAACACATAGATTAATTCAGATTTCTCCTCATAGCAGAACGATGCAAAACTTGATTCCAAGGCAGCTTACTCAGCTATATGTTTTTGGGCACTTCAAATTTTAAATGAATTCACTTAAACCCATTCCTTGTGCACTACACTGCATGTGGAAAATGTTCTAAACATAAAGCAAGAGCATTGACCCTACCACACACAAAAATAATTAATTAAATGCCTTTTGACAACTTGCAATGTATTACTTTTTTGGTATTTTATTTTTAATATAATAGCTTTTTTAAAGATTATACCATATGCATATCAACAGAAATCTTTCAAATCTTTTAATAACCAGCTCTGTCTGGAATAGAATTAAGAGGTTTAGTCTTGGGAAAAGCTATGGTAATTAAGGTTACTTTGAGTCAAATGAAGTTCAAAGGAGATTAATTTTAAGCTTTGAAAATCCCATGACACCTAGTATGGTGGCATGCATCCTAAAGCTAATCTAATTATTTGATGACAATTCCAGTATTAAAGATTATTTCACTTAATTGTTTCCACTTTGCCTCTTGGGAGACTCTACTATCTGAAATAAAGTTAAGGATGTCTTTTATTTTTCTTCCTAAAGGCAATAGGACCTACTCTTTGAAGTGAATCAGCTAGCCAACTATGTCTCCTTTAGTTATAATTAATTTGACTATTTTGGGTTAGTTAATTGAGAGTTTTTTTTGGTTTTTTTTTTGTTTTTGTTTCGTTTGTTTTGTCTTTTTTAAAAAATTTACTTAAAACACATAATATAAACACTTCATATATCAGCATATCCACACAGTTTATGTTATAGTAACAAAAAAATAAAATAAAAACATAAACCAAATCTCCAGAGTTTAGTTCTTTGACGTTCAGTGAGCCTCGGCACCTCTCCAATACATGTGATTGCTTACTGTATATGTCTTCATCTACACATGGAGTCAGTTAAGATGTAACTGAGGAGTGGAACAAAAACAATGAAATGATTCCACACAGAAATATCAAATAAATTCCACTCATATAATTGCTCAGAGAAAATCATGTGGCCATATCTTACTTCACAGGTGGGAAAGCATAATTCTCTCATTTGTCTAGAAGTAGAAAGAAAAAGGATACCAGTAAATTTGGGCATTATGTGTCTCATAGTTTTTCAATTAAAAAAAATAGAAATATTATTCCCTTCTCTTTCTCTTTCCCAGTATAGGTGGACTCCATAGGATGACTACTAAAGTCATTTTCTCGATCTGTTTTCTAGTCCCAAGCTTGATAAAAACATCGGGCAATAAGCATATTCTCTATTCTTATGACAATCACATTCAGCAACTAGACAATTAGTGATTACATCTTGCATATTAAATCCTCATTTTTGGACAGTGGTTCTCTTTGTGTCCATTATCATCTTCTTAGGAAATATTCTTGGTAATTCTTAATGTGGAGTTCTGGGTTGTGGTTTGGAGATTTGTATTTTAAATCACCCTTAGGGAGTATAATCAAAGTTCATAAGTGATATTTTGAGGAACACTGACCTAGTGGTGTGCAATTCTCATGTGCTTACCAATTGAGAACTAAATTCAGCTGTACTTTTTTTTTTTATCTCACATGACGGTGAAGGTTTTAATTAAAAATAGGAATAGAGGCATCTGTAATTGTCAATTGCTTTTCCTATGATAGCAAAGCAGAAGTAGAAAGAACAGAGAATTTGGAGACTGACAGATTTGGATTTGAATTATAGTTATTCTACTAACTGCATATGTGACATTGAGAAACATGTTAATCTCTCTAACTTGCAATATCCCTCATATTTAAGAGGAAGTTACAGTGCCTGCCAAAAGACTTGTGGAGAGAATCTAATGAGTTATAATTGTAAAACAGTGAGGACATACATATAGTCATCACATTTAACACTGTTGTGTGCCACCAAAGTACCAGCTACTGCTTTAAATAAATATAAAAATATTTGTTAGAAATAGAATTCCAGAATTTAAAGTCAAAGTAAAGAGAAATAAAGGTACATAAAAAAGCGAGAGTTACATTATTAGATTATTACATACTAGATAGGTAAAGTAACTTATCTGAAGCTACAGAGTTAAGAAGTGGATTTGAGCATGGATTTGAGTCCTGGAAATCTGACTCCACAATGCTAAACAGAGAAGAAAAGTTGTATATATGCTAGGGAATTTTTTTATTTTCTTGAAGACTGTGGTGAACCACTGAAAGAATGTAGGCAGAGGAGTACTATTATTAGATTTCAATTTTATAAAAAGAATCCTGAAAGCAGTAAAAATGGCTTTTGTTTTGTGTTTGTTTTGAGGGAAGAAATTCTAGAGTCAAGGAGAACTGTTAAAAGGCTTTTGCAGCAATCCACACAAGATAAGGAAGATTACACAAAGGTAGTGATGATTGATACATGAAATATTTTTCAAGTTATATACAATATAGATCTATAGAACTAAATGAGTAATTAGATATAGGTATTTGGAAAGAATAAATATTCCAACATGGCTCCCCAATTTTTTTCTTGGCAATTGGATCATTGGTTTTCACATTCACCATGGTTGTGAAAACTACTGGAGAGCACTACATGGGAAAGGTGGTGATGCATTCATATGTGGACATGTTGAGATTTAGTGTAAGATTTAGTGTAACATTCATACTGTATCAGTTCAACAAAATGTGTGGTACATGTTCTAGGGCCTTAAGAGGGCAATTTGGACTAAAGATAGAAAGGAGTGTCATCAACATTTGATGATGAAATCAAATATTTGGATGAACTTGTCCATAGAGACTGAGTAGAGATGGAAAGGCAAAGTAAACACTCGAGTCGTATATTAGGATAGCTAACGTGATAAAACATGGTTAAAGACTAATAGCTAATACTAGGTCAAATATAATGTGTGTTTACAGTGTTTCAACCACTACATTAACTTCTTTATATGAAATATCTTTTTAATATTTATTTCAGCCCATGCAGTAAGTACTCTTTTATAATCATTTATTAGAAAGGAAATTGGATCTTAATACTATTAAGAAATTTCTTATATGTTACATATCTAAAAAGTGAAGAAGTTGGAGTTCAAATTCAAACATTTTTGACCCATGTGTTATCTGATTAACCACTAGTTATCCTGCTTCTAAAGAAAAACCACAGAAGAGAGTGTGGAAGAATGGGAGCTGCAAAGATTTAGAACACACAGAAATGAAGTGTCTATAAATCTTGATAAGATTGAAGAACAGTAGTGGGATTTTGAAGTTAGGTGAAGGACAGGCAATTGTAGCTTGAAAGTAGGATAGCATGTGCTTAAGGACTAAAAGATAGACTAGTTAAGGAAATGAGAAAATTGAAGTTGTGATAATAGGAGTGGCTGAAGTGGAACAGAGGTAAAGATGAATAGAGTAGAGACAGAAATAGAAAAATGAGTCTATGTTGCTAAATGCTACATGCACAGAATTGAGGGCAGGGCAATTCTGAGTTTCTTAGAGAAAAATAAGGATATCGGTGTTAACATCTTCAAAGATTGGAGGAAAATATGTATTTATCAGGAGAGCATATAACAAAAATGAGGAAAATAATTACATGGTATATTTATTGAATTTTCAAACTTTCCCCTTATATGTCTCTCTTTAGTGCTCAAGCTCAGTATTTCTCTCTCTCTCCCTTTTTTTTTCCTTCTAACAGCAGAAAGATGGAAGATAGGAAAGATGGGAGA
>NW_006443138.1:20357136-20367899 GCF_000325575.1 Pteropus alecto | reverse complement strand
GAAGGAAGGAAGGAAGGAAGGAAGGAAGGAACTGCTAAGGAAGTCAAGTTGATTTTCTGTGTGTTTGAACCTATGGTTTTCCTCTCTGACATTCTCAGCCTTTGCTGTCTTCTGCTTTTGAGAACGTTCTAAGGCTCTAGAGTTTTCTGCATAACCTAACCTTGGCGTATTTAACCCATGGCTTTATTTAATATGCTCTGACTCAAGCCTAGTCTTGACCCTGCATATTGTAAACTTCCAGCTACCTTACTGGCCTGGATTCACTGCATTCTGAAAACTTTACTGCTTCTTTGGTCTCCTGGTCTTCCTGACACTTTCTGTGGAGCTCTTGGTTGCCTAAGCTGGGTGTAGATGAACATTGCATATATTTCTAAGAGAAAAGCCATTTGCTTGCTTTGGGCTGAAAGAAAACTCTACAAAGATAGTCCTTACAATACTATAAAACCAAAACATTTCAATAGTAAAGTACCATCTAAGCGGTATGTGATTTGTTTCTGCCCCTAAAAATATTGTTTTTCATTTCCTTAAATAGATTACTGATACACTACGAAGTATAAACAGCTCTGATTTAGCATGAAAGATTTTGGATTTGCAGCTCAGTGGGGCTTTGACTTTTATAAGCTTCTTTCATTATGAAATTAATTATTTAAATAATTACAACAATGTAAATGAGCCATCATCTTAAAATAGAACCCAATTTACTTTCTGCTAATCCCCTTAGGGTACTTTTTCTCTAGTTCAGTGTATCCATGTCATTGATCCAATTCACCAATTTGCCTTTCCTGCTTTATGGATTGAGCACTGCAGGAGCTGTAATGTCCTAAACTACCTTTGTTTCTCCTTCTTCTCTAGTGCCATGTCACTATTTCACCAACAACTGACAAGGTTTGGTGGGAGGCAGGAAGTAAGAACAGCATGTCTTCAAAGTAATTCAGGTTAAATATATGTACATTTAATTATTTACACTTGGATTTACATTTTGTAATTTGGAGTTCTGGAAAGGCATTAGAATCTGTTTATTGCTAACAGCATGGCACTTGGGTTTTCAGAGAAGTTGATATGGGGCTAATGAGATTTAGTGTCGAATATTTGGCTTTGCCTGAAATTGCCTTCTTCACTCTCTCAATAAGTAGTACAATTTCACTAAGTTCCTTATCTCAGGGATATTGCTTTACACTGAGACCCTTAATGCTACTACATAATTAAAGAACTGAGTTTTGAAATATATAACAAGATTCTCCACTTGTTAAAACCTCGGAAGAAGCAGAGAAAGGTAAGTACTTGATTTTATTTGTGTGTGTTGGGAGTTAAGGGAGTTGAAAAAAAAAAAAGTGGAATGATAGATAAAGAAGAAAACATACTTTCAAAAGACTTTTATGATATATAGACAAAGAAAAATACAGCCACTTATGAAAATGTGATACCCAATGACTACAGAGAAAGGTAAAACCACAATCAAATATTCTTCACTAACTCCTTAAAATAGTTTAGGTTGTCACAGTAATAATAATGTAACACAAATCAGAATACTGAAGTTATGGAATAAATTTCATGAGAGAAAGGCATATTCTTGGAAATGTCCACAGTTTTGCCAAGAAAGTGATAGCTTTGTTGTGATTCCACACTGGTTGAACCCATGAAGTCAGAGTAAAAATCCATGAGAATTGGGAGAGTTTGACAGTGGAAAGAATATGAAATGGTGAGATCAAAGGCATAAAAATAGGCCTTATCTATTTTTTTAAAGAATTTTGGCCACTTATAGTTATTTCAGAGATGTTTATATAGTACAAATAATATGAATTTGGGTAATACATGCCTCTTAGAGAAACACAGAAAGATGCTTTTCTATCTATGGGATATTTTAATTTCCTAGAAGCTAAGGTAGCTGGTAAATCCAAGAATGTCAAGAAACATACAGACATATAAAAAGTAATCATCTCATAAAATATCTTATTGACTTACGCATGCCTTAACTGCATTTAGTTTTTGTACCTCTGTGTAACACTCTGTGTGATATCTCAATATTAATTTCCAATTCATTTAATTCTCCCCCTGACTGGGTTTACTATATATCATATATATTTTTATTTCTAACATTTTAATTGGCTTTACAACTAATACTTGCTCATTTTATTTCTATTTTAGTTCATATTGTGAAAAGTAAGTTATATCTTCATTTAAATTTTGAACATGGAAAAATACTAATTTCAAAGCACTTTCTCCACTGCTTTATAAAATTATATGGACCCAGAGAGAATTTATTTTTGATTTTGTCATTGTCAGCTACTTTTTAAGGAATTATATCTTTTCACGTGTTATTGAATTTTATATTTCATACTCCTTTTGATTTCTCTCTCTCTCTCTCTCTCTCTCTCTTTCTTTCTCTCTATCACTCATCTATCTTATGTGCAGTTTGATTTCTATCAAGCAGTTTTATAGTTGACTTCACCAGGACTAGCTTCCCCATTTAAGGACCAGGTTATAATGGCAATTGTTAATTCCATAGTTACAGTTTTCAGGCAAATTGAGTCAGAGTGCAAGAAGATGGCTTGGCACATTTCTTGGTCCTGAAGTTGTATGTGTGACTTTTTACTTCGCCAACCTTACAACTTTCTATAGGCCATAGTTCCAAACCTCCTTCTAAAATGGCAGAATCCTAAACCATTACATGGCTTCATATAGTTATCCTAATTTTGATCCTTTTTCTTGAGAGAATACTTTTAATTTCCTTTATACCGTATCATTACAAATACAACCCAAATGTTATTCGCACCTCCAAATTGTTAGGCAAAAGGCATCACCAGACTTAAAGAGGAACATTTCAGACAGATGAAGGGATCAAACGATAAGAAAGATAAATTGATTCAAAATATGCATGCACTTCATAACAGAGCTTCAGAATATGTAAAGCAAAATTTATAGAACTAAATGGATTAGATAGCCACATTCACAGTCAGAGATTTTAATGTAACTCTCTCAGTAGCTGATAGAAGACATCAATCAGGATAACAAAAGGGCAAACGGACAACAAAATCAAGAAACTTATTCTAATTGAAATATATAGAACATTGCACTCAACAATGACAAGAAAATACATTGTTTTCTGAAAGTGCACATAGGAAAGTCATCAAGATTGACCATATGGTCGCTCATAAAATAAGCCTCAACCAATTTCAATTGACTGAAATATTCAAATTGAAAAAATTTAAAAATTCTCCAACCACATTAAAATAAGTTAGAAAACTGCAAAATTATGCAGTACATTTTTAAACAACTTAAAAATCAAAGAAAAATTAAAGTGGAAATTAGAAAATATTTAAAATGAATTATTATAAATGTATACTATTAAAACTAGTAAGATTCAGCCAAAGGACTCCATGGAACATTTTGAGGCTTCAATTTATATTTTAGTGGAGAAGGCTGAAAATCGATAAGAAATCTCCAACATCAAAAATAAAAAATAGATATCACTGCACATTTTAAAGATAATAAAAAGATCATAAGAGGATATTAAAAAGAACCCATGCCAATTAATTTGACAGTTTACATAAAATGAATAACCTTCAAATACACAACTTACAAAAAATAGCACAAGAAATAGAAATAAATAGAAGCAGTCTTAAATTCATTTCAGAAATTAAATCTGAAATTAAGAACTTTGCTATGAAGAAAACTCTAGGCACAGCTAATTCATCAATTAATTGTTTTGTACACTTGATAGATGTGGGTCCCAGGTCTGGCTGTGATCTAGGCTTGTGGCTAGGGATAGGACTCCAGATTTAAAATGTTACATTAATGTAGTAAGGCTCCTGTGCCTAACTTATGCAAGTATGACAGCTTATTGTTTATTACTCATGTGTGACAGAATGCCACTATTGTTCTCTGACATATATAAAGCCCATGCTATCCCCTAGTGCAGAATTGTGTGCTCCCCGCAATAAAGTTGTTGTCTGCCATTTCATTCTCATGTCAGCTCCTTGTGCATTCTTTCAACTGGGTGTCTCACCACCGAAGCCTTCCCTTCTTGATCAGTTCGGCGCTGACACTAGATAAATAGCATCAAAACATAGAAAGCAGAAATTGCCAAAAATAAATGGAAAATTAGATAAGTCCAATCTTTACAGCTGAAGATTTTATTATTTTCAGCAATTGACAAAAAAAGTTTTTTAAAAAATTTCTGAAGATAGAGATAAACACTATCAACTTTGTTCTAATTAATATTTGTTGAACACTATATTCAACAACTGCAAAATACTCATTTCTTTCAAGTCCAAAGTAGGTGAGCCAAAAAAATAGATTTGTATACATATCATTATATGATTTTTCATCAAGGTGACAGAAATTTAATGAGGAAAAGATGAATTTTTTTCCACGAATAGTGCTGGATTAAATAAATATCCATTTGAAAAAAGAAAAAAATAATGACTACTTCAAATTATACATACTTGCATATAAATATGAAAGACAAATTATTAAAATTAATAATTACTGTTTATTAAAAAGACATTACTAAAGGGGTATAAAAACAAGCAACAGAACAGAAGCATATACTAGTAGTATCTATTTCAAATAAAGGCCTTGACTCCAGAATATATAAGGAGCTTCTATACGTACATAAGAAAAAAAGAAGACAATAGAAAACTGGGTAAAAGCTTTAAACAAGTACTTTATAAATGAGTATATCAATAACCTTAAACATACAAACAGTGCTCACTTTATTTACCATCAGAGAAATGCAAATTAAAATCACAATGTAATAATACTGCACAGTCACCAAGCATATCTGAAAACACACACACACACACACACACACACACACTCAGAAAATAGCAAGAAAAACAAACTAAAACTCTCAAACACTGATCTTAGATGTGTACTTAAAACAAACAAAAAACTTAACATTTATTTTTTAGCAGTTTTACTGAAATATAGTTCATATACTGTATTATTCAACCACTTAAAGTGTACAATTAAATGGATTTTATTATATTACAGCTATGTGCAACCATTACCACAGCTTTAGAACATTTCTCTATCTCAAAAGGAAAACCTGCATGATTTAGCTATCAATCCTTACTTAGCCCTTGGAAAATGCTAATCTAATTTTTGTCTCTATAGATTTCCCTATTCTGGACGTTCTATATGAATGGAATTATATAATATGCAGTCTTTTTTTTTTTTTATGTAGCATAATGTTTTCAAGGTTATTTGTGTTGTAGCATGTATTAATACTTCCTTTTTTATACCCAAATTATATTCCATTGTATGGATATACCACATTTTGCTTATTCATCAATTGATTGACATTTGGGTTGTTACCACTTTTTGGCTATTATAAATAATTCTGCTATATATATTTGTGTACATGTATTTTTGTGGGCATATATTTTCATTTATTGTGGGTATATACTGAAGAATGGAATGGCTGACTTGTTATTATCTAACTTTTTTATACTCATCATTCTAGTGAGAGTGAAGTGGTATCTAATTGTAGATTTGATTGGCATTTTCCTGATGACTAATAATGTTGAGCATCTTTACATGTGCTTACAGGTCATTTGTATGTCTTTTTTGGAGAAATGTCTATTTGAATCCTTTGCTTGTTTTTATTGGATTACTTCTCTTTTTATTATTGACTTGTATGAATCTTCTATATTGCAGATACAAATCCCTTTTCAGATATATGAATTGCAAATATTTTCTCAAATTTCATTGGTCATATTTTCACTTTCTTAATGGTGTCCTTTGAAGCAAAAAGGATTTTTACTTTGGTGAAGTCCAGTTTATCTATTTTTTTCCTTTATTGATCATGCATTTAGTGTAATATCTAAGAAATCTTTGCCAAATCCCAGATTGTGATGGTTTACCCCTATGTTTTCTTCTAATAGTTTTATAGTTTTAATTCTTATACTTAGGTCTTTGACCATTTTGAGTTAATTTTTGTATATGTTGTGAGTTAAGAGTCCAACTTTATACTTTTGCATATTGCTATACAGTTGTGTCAGCACATTACCCTTGTCAAAAATCAGTTGACCATAGATGTATGGGTTTATTTCTTGACTATCAATTTGATTATTGATATTCTGATAATTCCAAATTATTCCAATAGTTCATTGGGAGCTATTTAAGTTTGGCTTCAGTTTTCGTATGGCATGTCACAATCTTTCTGTTTTTTGTTTCTTTGTTTGTTTTGAGGACCCTCTTACATTCTGGTACTGTAAGATGTTCCAGAATCACCTTGTATTTTTCTTGTTTCCACTCTAGAATAAACCATTTCTTTAATAAGCCCTAGATCTTTTTATGGAAATAATGCTTAGAAACCAAATTCTGAGTGCTGGATGTGCTTGTTGCTTCTGAGATATCACTGTTTCTAGGCTCTCTCAGTAGACAAAACTAGGTAAAATATGAATATATACTAACTGATGTATACAATGGTATTTATAATTAGTTCTTGATCTGTCCTCTTTATGTAC
Organism: Pteropus alecto; assembly: GCF_000325575.1. NCBI lineage: Eukaryota > Metazoa > Chordata > Mammalia > Chiroptera > Pteropodidae > Pteropus > Pteropus alecto. The sequence goes on along the minus strand of NW_006443138.1, from coordinate 20,361,426 downwards.
ATACACATACATGTAAGCACACACGTATTTATATATTAGCTAAATATGAGTTTATTCTCATGTCTTCTTCTCTAAACTGGTACCACATGGTTTATTCTAATCTTCCTTTCTCACTTATTTGTGACTTACCTCTTTGACAGCAAGAAATATGGCTTCCATCATCATCTATTTACTAATTTATTCAACCTTATTGATATACCATGCCTTTTTTTTTTTTAAATCTCATTGCACAAGAGCCTGAATGTCTCAGGTACTATGTTGAAGATAGGAATGGAAAATTATAGGCAATGAACACACATGAAATGTCATTTAAGGGTTCTGAGAAACTACCCTGCAACTATTCTGCTGACATCTCATTAGCCAAAAATTAGTCGCAAGGACACACGAAGATACAAGAGAGGTTGGAAAATGTAACCTTTATCTTGGGAAGCTGAATACCAAGCTTAAAAAAAAAAAAAAAACCTAATTAATTAATTAAATAAAAATCTCAAAAATATTACTATGAAATGTGGGAAATTAAAGGGGAAGAAAAATTGGAAAATAGTTAAGAATCTATCCTACACATTCCCTGGGAATTATTTTTCCTGGTATTATTATTATCATTATTATTATTATTATTATTTTAATAAATGAAGCACGTAAGGAAAGAGGAAATAGTCAATTTTAGAATTCATTTCAGAATTATAGAAAGTTATATAAATAGACTGGAAAAATGAACTTTTACATCTTTTAAACCTATCTTTTATTTCCCTTTATCTTTGCCATTATCCATTGTCTAATCAATGTTAAAGAAAATAAAAATTATTAATATATTTAAAACCAGAATGGGACTAGGAATTAGGCTGAAAAAGCCAAGACTGCTATCAGTAAGGAGTCTGGAGAGACTTTCATAACATTGTCTAAAATTGTCTTTAAATATGTGAAAGAAATAGTAATTTTATTTTTATATCAGTGTTTCCCATTTGCTTCTAACAAGGAGTAAGCAGTGACATTAATCTGTTGACTGTTGCTGAATATATCAGATAAGCTTCATAAATGCACACCTGCTGTGCTGCTGAAAGAACCTGGTATTTTCTGATGCTCCATTGAATACAATGGACTGACAGCTTAAAAAGGCAGAACGAAAGATAGGTGGGAAGGAAGTCCAAAAGTAAATGGGTTAATAATACACCGTAATACACTCATCATTGAAACCAGTTATTACAGAAAAGAATAGGACAACAACATCTTAAATAAAGCTATCTTATAAAATATAATACTACTAGAACTTGTGCTAAAATAGATGTACTCCTCAGACTGATTTGATTACAAATTCTTAAATGTATGGTACTGTGGTATTTTTTTTTTAAAGTCTGAGTTATTTAGAAGTGATGGCCTTGAGTGTGAACTAGCCGTTATGCATAATACTTATACAATATTAAAATACAAGGAACTTTTATCAGAAAAAAATTGGCATATCATACTCCCCTATGTAACATTACATTTTTAAAGTTTTAACAAAAGACCTATAAAACCTCTGTGTATAGCTGCATAATGGTTCCCAATTGTTCTAAGAAATAGCTCAGTCTATGGAAAACATTATAAAGAAATTTTATTCAGCCCTAAGTATAACTATTTTTTTTTTGATATAGTCTTAGCAATTCAAGCATAAAAATGAATATAAAATAGGCCTTACTAAACCTGAAATGGGATTTTTCTATATTTTTAAATTATATTCCCTTTCTAAAAGTGAGAAAATTTGGGGATAATTCAATGTAAACTTCTAGATACATGAACCATTAATGTGAAAGTGTTCCAGTAATTAGCTTTCCTTTCCTAATTATGGTTGTGGAAATGTCCTTTTTCTTTTGTAATCTGAAAAAAAAAAATTTATGAATATATTACTACAACTTTCAAGCTTAAAAGCTTATATGTTAAAAATAATTGAAAGTTTTCTATTTAAACAGAATACAGAATGTCTAAATTCTTCAGGTTTTTATTTATTATCATATCAAATATGTATTAATAACATGAGTATAAATATCTCTCATATTATAGAAAAATACTTGAAATTTTATCAATTAGTAATAATCATCACAATACTAACAGAATACAATAGTTTTCTACTCGTTTTGTTAGTTCTTCTAGTTTCTTAATTAAAATATATTTTATAACATGAAAACCTTTCTGTAATTTTCAATAACCCTAGGAATTATTGCAACCATACACTTTTAATAATATTTACATTGAAAAAGTATTTCGTTCTTAGTAATTTTGCTGAAATACACTATAATTAATCACCATGTTTCAGTCTTGTCTTTCAATTATGTCTAACTTTTCCACATACTTCCAGATAATTATTATATTTCCCTTTAAACTTTGCTTGGCTAATCTTTATATATTTAATTATTTAATATTTGTTTCCTATCCTAAGAAAATCTCTCTAGCTTTTCAGAGCTTTAAGGATTGTTCTCTGAATTTCTTTCCTATTCTCTTCATTTCTGGGGACTTGTGTTTGCCACTTCAGGTGTGGTGGAGGTAGGGGATAAATGATTCATAGTATTTTTCCTTCTGTGTGGTGTAAATATTCCCACTACAGTTATTAAAAGTTATAATATACACATTTGGCCTTTGAGAGCCTAGAGAAGAAGACTCCAGTTCATCATTGAAACTATTTTCTTATTTGTGGTGAATTGCTTTATAACTTACTAGAATGTGGTATGCATATTCAAGAAAGAATCACCACTATTAACTTTTTTTATTTTTCCTTTTAGTTTCACCATTTTTGTAATTTTCTAAATTAAAACATGACTGGAAGTTGAAAATTCTATCTCTGAATAGATACTGTACTCTCTCAATCCAACTTTCTATTGTTTCAACAGTGTTCGACTTTTTATAAATTTCAGTATATTAACATGAGAGCATTATTCTATTATTTTTTATTTATAGTATCCAATTTCTTAATTTCACAAATAAAATTATTCTCTTCTGAATTACTTCTAGTTTTTCTCCCAATGCTCTGCCCACTTTTAAGTTCCTTGTTGCGGGCTTCTACCCCTTTACCAATCCTGTAATTGAGCGATCCTCACATTTTAATATGTGAAACGATCAATTGAAAAGCTTTAAAAATGTAGAATCCTAGACATACCTAACATTCCGATTTAGTAGCTTTGACTCTCACCCCAGAAGCAGCATCTTTACAAGTATCAAGAATATTTTCATGTGGATGATTCATGGGCCACATCTGAATAAATACCACATAAATCTTGTTCTCTCTCAAGGCTCTGTCTCATGGCCTTTCCTTTGGTAATATTATCCTCTCTAGCTTACATATGCAATGGATTAAAAATCTATCTCAAACCTTGTCTAAATATATTCACTGAACACACTCTTTAAGGAATTGTAGAAGTTTGCATAATATTAAAACTACCAGTTCATCTTGACAAAATCCTGTATGTGCATCTCTCCACAAAAATATGTTTAGGCAGATCAAATTTTCAAAAGTTAAAAGTTTCCTCCCCAAAGAAGAGATAACTAACACAAATAAAGAACTAAAAAAAAATGTGGTTAGAAACAAACAAACAAACCAAGAAAACAATGTGATGATATCTAAATGTGGCATAGAATTGCTTTGAGTAGAGAATAAACGGGCATTAAATTTTTTTTTTTTAAATTGGTTCCCAGTCCTTTAAGTTATGTTGAAATGCCTTCATCATTGTTTGTTAGTATGTAGCATCTCACAGAAGGAGAAAAAAAAATGCTGTGGAAATTATGGCATCCTGGTTACAAAACTTCAGTGGTTCTGCCATAACTAGTTATGTGAATTTAGTAAGTGCTTTTAGCCCTCAAACCTTTCATTTACCCATTCTTAAAGAGCCATGAAATTGTCTACCTGTTCATCCTCTAGGGCCTTAACTAATCTAACTCAAGGCTCAAAAACTACAGACTAACAGACTTTTTGGGAGCTCAAGATGGAAGCAAGTTACCTAACTTAATTGTCACTATCCATGATCCTTATCTTTTGAGCTAGGTTGGTGCATCTTTTCCATTAATACTACTACTAACCTGAAAGTCATTGTACTTTCACATCATTAAGTCTTATCCTCCCACTCAGCCTTCCTCAATATATTTAATGCTCTCCTGAATCTCATATTTTTAAGTTAAGCCCATTAATGTTTGATGGTATCTTATTTTCTTAGAATTAGAATTTCTCATTTATATATTTAATTCATAGTTTGACATTTTTATATTTAAATAATTTATTTTGTAAGTTACTTTGTTCCTCATATGTGGTTTGACTAAAATAAGAAT
>NW_006443138.1:20355815-20357004 GCF_000325575.1 Pteropus alecto | reverse complement strand
TTCTAAATAATTTAATATTCTAATATATTATTAAATATTTTCTGTTCACTAATTTTGATGCTTATAGATTCTTAACTATACCTGTATTTATTCTTGATTGAAATTTTTTTCATTGATCTATATTAATTTTCACCAAAAAAACCACTAATTTAATTATTGGTATTATTGTTGACAGGAGATTTGACTTTGGGAGGTGAGCATACAATGCAATTTACAGATGATGTATTATAGAATTGTACACTTGAAACCTATATAATTTTATTAATGAATGTCACTCCAATAAATTTAGTAAAATTAAAAAAAAAAACTATGTGGGGTATTATATTGAAATTAGTTAAATTTGCAAATTATTTTACAAAGAATTCACAAATTCTTATAGCTCAATCTTTCCTTTTTAGATACATAATATTAGAATTTCTGTTGATTTAATCTGATATCACATCTTTTAGGTAAGTGAAGCAGTCTATAATAATTGTTACAATCAAAAGTGCTGAAGAAATGACAGTAGAGCCATGGAGTTGGACAGGCTGAGCAGAGAATATGAGTAGGCCTGAACATAATTATAGAGATGAAGAATACTGACTGGTTCACAGTAGTTAGCAGAACAGAAAAATAATAACCAGTGTAGACAAAGATATAAGACCAGAACCAATCTCATCTCACTTCCCATCCCAACTATTATGTCATTTAAATCTATGACTTCTAAAAATTAGAAACTAGAAATTTGAGGTTTAAAAAAAAAAAAAAAACAACAGAAAAAAACCAAATTGACTAAGTTTATTCTGAATTGATGAGGTTATATTTTTTCTAATTCATAGAAAGGGAGCTTGGGATAGAAATTTCATCTAATTTTGGCATACTAGCAATTTCTAGTTAGAGCTCAAAAAGTTAATATTTCTTTTGAGAAAACACCAAAAGCAAAACAGAATTGTGTTTTAACACTCAGTCTAATTCCTTTTTTTTAATAGTTGACATATAGTATCATATTAGTTTCAGGTATAAAACATAATGATCCGACATTTTCATACTGTGCAAAGTGATCACACTATCACACTGATAGTCCATTACCAATCTGACACCATACATAGTTATTACAGTAGTATTGACTATATTCCCTATGCTGTATTTTACATCCATGTGACAATTTTTATAACTGGCAATTTATATTTCTTAATCTCTTTCACTTTTT
>NW_006443138.1:20342358-20355787 GCF_000325575.1 Pteropus alecto | reverse complement strand
GAAATTGTTCTCTGTATCTATGAAGTTATTTCTGTTTTGTTTCCTCATTTCTTTTCTTTTTAAGATTCTACATGTAAGTGAAATCATATGATATTTGTTTTTCACTATCTGACTTATTTAACTTAGCATAGTTCCCTCTAGTCCATCCGTGGTGTTGCAATGACTGAGTAATATTTCATTGTGTACCACTTCTTTATTCATTCATCTGTCAATGGATGCTTAGGTTGCTCTATATCTTGGCTATTGTAAGTAATGCTTCAATGAACATACAGGGGCATATATGTTTTCGAATTAATATTTTGGATTTCTTCAGATAGATACCTCGAAGTAGTATTGTCGAGTCATATGTTCTAGTTTTAATTTTTTGAGGAAGCTCCATATTGTTTTCCATAGTGGCTGCATCAATTTACAAACCTACCGATAGTGCATGAAGTTTTCCTTTTCTCTACATTCTTACCAGCACTTGTTTGTTGATTTTTTTTTTTTTTTGATAATAGCTATTCTGACAGGTGTGATGTAATATCTTTGTAGTTTTAATTTGCACTTCCCTGATAATTGGTGATATTGAGCATGTTTTCATATGTCTGTTGACTATCTGTATGTCCTCTTTATAGAACTGTATTTAGATTCTCCATTTTTAATTGAATTGTTTGTCTTTTTGGTATTAGTGGTATGAATTCCTTAAATATTTTGGATATTAACCCCTTATCAGATATGTCATTGGTGAAGATCTTCTCTCATTCAGTAGGTTGTCTTTTCATTTTGTTGATGGTTTCCTTCACTGTGCATAAACTCCTTAGTTTGATGTAGTCCTGTTGGTTCATTTTTTTCTTTTGTTTCCCTTGCCTGAGGACATAGCCAAAAAATATTACTGAGTAATGTCAAAGATTCTATTGCTTATGTTTTCTTCTAGTTTTATGGTTTCAGTTCTTACATTTAAGACGTTAAACCATTTTGAGTTTACTTTTGTATATGGTGTAGAAAAATGATCCAGTTTCTTTTTTTTTTTTTGCATGTGTCTATCCAATTTTTGCAACACCATTTATTAAAGAGTTTCTTTACCCTATTATATATTCTTCCTTCCTTCGTCATAGATTAATTGACCATATCGACATGAGTTTATTTCTGAGCTCTCTATTCTGTTTTATCTTTATGTTTCTTTTGATTCCAATATCATGCTGTATAGTTTGATATCAGGTAGCATGATACCTCCAACTCTGCTCTTCTTTCTCAAGATTTTTTGGTTATTAGGGGTCTTTTGTCATTCCATATAAATTTTAGGATTATATGTTCTAGTTCTGTGAAAAATGCCATTGGTATTTTGATAAGGATTGCATGGAATCTGTAGATTGCTTTGGGAAGTATGGCCATCTTAATGATGTCAATCCTTCCAATCCTTGAGCTTGGTATATCATTTTATTTGTATCTTCTTCAATTTCTTCATTTAATTTCTTATAATTTTCCAAGTATATCTTTTATCTCCTTGGTTAAATTTATTTCTTGGTATTATTTCTTTCTAATGAAATTGTAAATGGAATTGTTTTCTTAATTACTCTTCCTGATAGTTGATTATTGATGTATAAAAATGCAACCAATTTCTGAGTATTAATTTTGTATCCTGCTACTTTACTGAATTCATTTATTATTTCTAATAGTTTTTTTTTTTTGGTGGATTCTTTAAGGTTCTCTCTATATAGTAGCATGTCATATATAAATAATGACAGATTTATTTCTTACTTTCTAATTTGAATGCCTATTATTTGTAGTTTTTCTTTTTCTTTTCTGATTTTTGTGGCTCAGGCTTTCAATACAATGTTGAATAGAAGTGGCAAAAACAGATATCCTTGTCTTGTTTCTGAACTTAAAGGAAAAGCTTTCAGCTTTTTACCATTGAGTAAGATATAAGCTGTGAGTTTGTCATATACAGCTTTATTTTGTTACAGTTGTTCCCTCTCTTTCTATTCCCGTTTTATTAAGTGCTTTAATCATAAATTTGATATTGGATTTTGCCAAATGTTTTTCTGCATCTACTGATATGATCATATAATTTTTATCCTTCATTTTCTTTATGTGGCATATCACATTAATTGATTTGCAGATATTGAACCAATCTTGCATCCAGGAATAAATCCCACTTTATCATGATGTATGATCTTTTTAATGTATTCCTGAAATGTTTACTAATATTTCATGTAGGATTTTTACATCTATGTTTATCAGAAATATTAGCCTATAATTTTTTTGTAGTGTTTTTAGTTTTGGTATCAGGGTAATGCTGGCTTCATAAAAAAGGTTTGGAACCTCCCCTCCTCTTCAATATTTTAGAATGATTTGAGAAGGATCAGTATTAAATCTTAGAATGTTTGCTAAAATTCCCTGTCAAGTAATGTGGTCCTGAACTTTTGTTTTTTGGGAGTTTTTTGATTAATGAATCGATTTCATTAGTTATCAGTCTGTTCAGGTTTCTGTTTCTTACTGATTCAATCTTAAAAGACAATATTTATAGAAATTTATCCATTTCTTCTAGGCGTTCCAATTTGTTGGCATATATTCATAGTATGTTCTTATAATCCTCGGTATTTCTGTGATATTGGTTGTCATTTCTCTTTCATTTCTGATTTTATTCATTTGGACACTCTTTTTCTAGTCAAGTCTTCTAAAGGTTTATAGATATTGTTTATCTTTCCAAAGATTTTTATTTCTTTTTTTTTTAGTCTATTTCATCTATTTCCACTCTGATATTTATTATTTCCTTTGTTCTAATAACTGTCCTTTTTCTAGTTCTTTTAGATGTAAGGTTGTATTGTTTATTTGAGATTTTTCTTGTTTGTTGAGGTAGGCCTGTATTACTATAGATTTTCTTCTTAGAATTGCTTTTGCTGTGTTCCACAGATTTGGGGTCATTGTATTTTCAATTTCATTCAAGGTATCTTTTGAATTTCTTCTCGATCTTGTTAACCCATTCATTGTTTACTAGCATATTATTTAGCCTCTAATATTTGTATTTCTTCAGATTTTTTCTTGTGATTGATTTCTAGTTTCTTGCCATTGAGATCAGAGAAGATGCTTGATATAATTTTAGTTTTCACAAATTTATTGAGACTTGCTTTGTGGCCTAACTTGGTCTGTCCTGGAAATTGTGTCACATGAACTTTAAAAAAGATTCCATTTTACTGCTTTTGGGTGAAATGCTCTAAAGATATCTGTTAAGTCCATTTGGATTAATGTGTCATTTAAGGTCACATTATCTAGGTGATCTATCCATTGATGTTGATGGGGTATTAAAGTCCTCTACTATTACTGTTTTACTGTTGGTCTCTTTCTTTATATATGTCAATACTTAGGTACTGCTAAGTTGTGTGCATAGATACTTACAAGAATTATATTCTCTTGCATGATTGATCCCTTTATCATTTTCAACTTAATTATTTTTTATTTTTTAAATATTTATTTTTAATTAAAGTTGACATACAATATTAATTAGTTTTAGGTTGCTACATAATGATTAGACATACATATAACTTATGATTCGATTATCCTGATAAATTTAATACCCATCTGACACCCTGTGTTGTTATTACAATATTATTGACTATATTCTTTATAGTGTACTTTATATCTCCATGACTATTTAGAAACCTACCAATTTATATTCCTTAATTCCCCAACTTCACCCACCCCAGTAAGACCCCCTAATCCAGGAACCATCAAAATGCTCTCTATATCTATGAGCTTGGTTCTGTTTTGTTTGTTTGTTTGTTTGTTTATCCTGTTCTCTAGATTCCACATTTAAGTAAAATCGTATGACATTTGTCTATCTCTGACTTACTCCACTTAGCACAATACCCTCTAAGTCCATCCATGCTGTTGCACATGGCAAGATTTCATTTTTTTTTTTATCACTGAATAATAGTCCATTGTCTATTCAGTTAAATTTCTGGAGATTCTCAATGATGCTATTCTGAAGTTTAGTTGTAATTTTGATGAGGTTATTAAAGGAAGTAAGCACAGTGATTACCTGCTCTGCCATCTTGACTGGAACTGATCCCTTTATTATTTTGAAATCCCATCATTGTCTCTTGTTACAGCCTACAGCCTTTGTTTTGAAGTCTATTTTATCTGATATTAATATTGCTACCTTAGTTTTTTTTTTTTTTTTTTTTAATTTGCAGAACATATATTTTTCATCCCTTTACTTTCGATCTGAAGTGGATGGTCACTTGTAGCCAGCATGTGCACGGGTCTTGTTCTTTTTTCTATTTTTTTTTTCAGTCCATATGTTTGTTTGGAGTATTTAGTTCATATTAATTTAAAGTCAATGTTGAAAGATATCTAGTTATTGTCATTTTATTAATTGTTTTTTGATTATTTTTCTAGTTTTCTGTTTTGTATTTTCTTGCTCTCTTTACTTATATGTTGATGACTTGCTAAAGTATTGTGTTTAAATTCCTTTATCTTTATTTCTTGTAAATCTCATAGATTTTTGGTTTGTGGTTACCAGGTGCTTTATATATATACCAAGCTATGTTTATAGCAGTCTATTTTAAAATGATGGTCACTTAAGTTTGAATACATTCTAAAATCGCTACCATTTTTACTCACCCCCTCCAAATTTGTTTTTGTCATTTTTTTTTACTTATTTTTTCTTTGTGTATGTTTGTGTATATTTCCTCATTTTTTGTTGTAATTACTCTTGAGCTTCCTACTTTCGCCTTTTTACTAGCTTTACAATGGGCTGATCTAATGCTTTTACTGAGTATTGACCTTTATCAGTGAGATTTTTTTCTTTCCTATATTTTATCTTTTCTTTTTACTTAAAGAAGTCCCTTTAACATTTCTGTAATATTAGTTTATTGGTGATGAACTCCTTTAGCTTTTTCTCGTGTTGAAAGCTATCTCTCCTTCAATTCTAAATGATAGCTTTGCTGGGTAAAATGTTCTTGGTTGTAGATTTTTGACCTTTCATCATTTCGATATTTTGTCCTATTTCCTTCTGGCCCTCAAAGTTTCTATTGAAAAATCAGTTGATAATCTTAATGGAAGCTCCCTCCAGATAATAACTGCCTTTCTTTTGCTGCTTTTAAGATTCTTGCTTTGTCTTTAGCCTTTGGCATTTTAATTATAATGTGTCTTGGTGTGGGCCTCTTTCAATTGATCTTTTTTGGTACTCTCTGCATTTCCTGGACTTTCATGTCTCTTTCCTTCACAAGGTTAGAGAATATTTAGGTCATTATTTCTTCAAATAGGTTTTCAATGTCTTTTTCTCTCTCTTCTCCTTCTTGGATCCCTATTATGTGAATGCTGGATTGCTTGATGTTGTCCCAGAGGTCTTTTAAAGTATTTTTATTTATTTCGAGTCTTTTGTTATTGTTGTTGTTGTTTCGATTGGGTGTTTTTTACTACTTTTTCTTCCAGCTCTCTAATTCAGTTATGTGCTTCACCTAAGCAGATATCGATTCCCTCTATTGTGTTGTTAACTTTAGTTATTGTATTCTTCATTTTCGACTGCTTTTTTTTATGTTTTCTCTCTTTTTTATGATTTCTATCTCTTTGTTGTAGTTCTCACTGAGTTCATTGAACATGCTATAACCAGTGTTTTGAACTCTATCTGGTGGATTCCTTGTCTTTATTTTATTTATTTTTTTCTAGAATTTTGTCCTGCTCTTTCATTTGGGACAAATTTCTTTGTCTCCTCATTTTGGCTGACTCCCTGTGTTTGTTTCCATGTATTAGATAGATCTGCTACATTTCTTAGTCTTGACAGAATGACCTTATATAGTGATGTCCTGTTGCTCATTCTCTCTATTCATATGAGTCCATTGCTTGAGAGGTTTTCCCTGTGTGGGTTCTGTGTATCCTCTTATTGTAGTTTGGTCTCAGTTGCCACTGGCACATTAGTGGATGGGATTGACCCTCAGGCTAACTGGCTGTGAGGGCTACCCATGACTACAGCCTATGAATTGTTATACAGGGTTGACCCTACAAAGTAGGATTCACTTTAGCAGGACTCTTTTGTCAGCTGAGGCCACCCTTTGGGTGTGTCAGATGTGGAGCTTTTGGATTGAAATCTGGTCTGGTCTGTAGACAGCCACCAGGTCTGGAGCCTCTTGGGAAGGGCTCTGGTGCAAGCCAAGTTTAGCTGCCACTTGTTCATGCCTGGGGGCTTCTTGGTAGGATCTATAAAGTTATTTACAGTTGGTCACCACTTGCGATAGCTTTGGAGGTGTTCGGGAGAGTCCATACTGGCAACTGAGGCCAGTTGTCACTTGTGCCTGGTTTGTGGCTACTTAATGCACTACAATACAGGCCAAGTCTGACTACTGCTTATGCTAGGTTTGCATCTACCTATTGGGAGTTACAGTGCAAGTTGAGATCGGTTGCCACTTGTTCTGGGCTTGGAGCTGTTGGCAGGAGCTATAATATACACCAAGGCCAACCACTGCTTGTATAAGGTTTGTGGACCCTTGAGAGATTCTGTAACATGAGCCTAGTGTAGCTACCACTTGTGTGCAATTTGTGGCCTTTTGTGTTAGTCTGTAGCACAAGCCAAAACCAGCCACTCCTGTGTAGGAACCTCTGAAAGAGGCTTGGGCTGGGGGAGTGAGTTGAGTGGGGTAAGGTCTGAGGGAATCACCAGGGTGGGGTCAATGATGTTAGTCACAATAATGGAGAGCACAGATTGGCACCCACCTGCGCTGGGTCTATGTGGGGGGAAGAGAACCCAACAAAGGAACAATGGCAACTGCCAGTGCTTCAGTCCTCAGAGAGAGTTGCCCCAACCCCTGCCTCTAGAGCTCTCACCCCTAAGTTATTCAATTTATTTCCTTCCCATATGTCCCTGGCACTTGTTAAGCTGGTGCCCCTACACTGATGCTTAGGATGAGTGAGTTTGTGTCCCAGCCCTTTAAAAGTAGCATGTCTCAGTTCCCCTCAATTCCATCTGGTTTTTACAGCCAGACGTTATGAGATGTCTTCCCTGTACTAGAGCTCTGCGTTAGGGAACATGGTATGAAGCTGGGACCCCTAGCTCCTCAGGAGTGACCTCTGCAGCTGAAATATCTATTCCATTTCTTAATTACCACACCTTGGGTGCACAATCTGCCCGGTCTGGCATCTCTGCCACTCCTACCAGTCTCAGTGTGGTTTCTTATTTATAGCCTTAATTATAGGAATTCTATTTAACTAGTCTTCAGGTGGTTCTCAGTGATGGTTGTTCTATTATTTAGTTGTGTTTTTTATGTGATTATGGGAGGAGGTGATTTCAGAGTTTACCTACTCCGCCATCTTGATCTGAAGTCTGTCTAATTTTTAGTAGTATGTTGGTTTTACTAAGTTGGAACCCATCTTAAAATCAATAAATAGTAAAATATTTTTCTTTTACACAAATTATTCCTGGCAAATCACACATTCAACCTTAAAAATAAGTTTTTAAAAAGATTTTTTATTCTTTTATCAATGAAAATTTTATTATTTTTAATTTTATGTTTAGAAGGTGACTTTTCCACACAGACAATAATTTTTGAGGCTCCAAACCTCAGAGCATTAATTTTAACTTAATTAGTTTATACATTTATTTATTCAACTAATAGTTTCAAGGTCCCTGCCCTATTTCAGAAATTACATGTCCTTATCTGTAAAAACAGAAAGATGAACTCACACATATTAAACAGAGTTACTCATGGTTGAAAGCGATAACATAAAATATAGGTAAGCATAGGATTTTAATTTTTATTGTGTTTAGCCTTCTTTATATTAGCTATTCCCACAAGGAGAAGAAGATTCTAGATAGTCAGGACTTTATTATATATTTTTTTTTCTTTTTAGCTCCATGCACTCCCCTTCCCATATATTTTACCTAAAACATTGAAATTTATCCTTTCTTTTTTCTTTCTGGGTCAGGATTTTTTATTTTTTATTTTTTATTTTTTACCATTTTAAAGCCGAAATGTGGAGATATCTCTTGTTAATTAATGCTTTAAGTAGTCATTTTGATCATCGTTTTGATCATGAAGTCAACTGAAAAATTTTAATTGTATACAACCAATAACCTTCCTCATGTCAGTTTTTATTTTCTATTACAAATGCAGAAAATTTGTCACCCACTCTCAGGCTTTTTGATTTGCTTCTGCATGCCACCTACATATCCCTAAATGCTGGAAGCAATGTCAAGACACTTTTTATTTCTATTGACTTCTCTGTAACAAAATTGAGGGAAAAGGGTAAAGATCTAAGCTACTGTTCCCCACCATAGTGCTATCTCTTGCACCAAAGGAGATTTAAGGCCAAAAGAATGAAGGGATACCAAAATACCAAGGATCTGTCATTGCCCAGATATTCATGTTAGCTGTTCTATGTAGGTGGCATTTCCTAATAGAATGAGATTGTCTTAAAACTATATCAATGAATATGTGAGTCTAAGAGTATACTATTCATTACTGCTTCAGCACACATCACTATAACCTTTCTGAAAGTCAGTTTTTCATTAAGCATCAAACCCTTAAAATTTCTCCTGATGTGGGCAGAGCACAGAAGATTTTCAAGGCACTGCAAACATTCTATATGTTATAATGATGGCTACATGTCATTATATACTTGTCTAAACCTGTAGAAGTAGGTGCAACACTGAGAGTGAACCCTAAGGTAAACTGTAGCTTTGGGGCAACTATGATATGTCAATGTAGGTTCATCCTAGGTAAAAATGCACTGTTCTGGTAACAATAATGGGGAAAACTATAAATGTGTGGGAGCAGAAGTTATATGGTAAATTTCTGTACATCCCTCTCATTTTTGTTGTAAACCTAAAACTGCTCTAAAAAAAGTCTTAAATTTTTTCTCCTGATTTATAATACAGCCATTACCTTAAAGAATTTTATTCTAAGATGATAAACATGAACATGAAAAGGAATAATAGTTGCACAAAGTGATAGAATTTAGAAACCGTCATGTGCATCTGTTTCATGTTTTTAAATTGATGATATAATATTCATAATGTTGAATAGCCTATTGATAGATTGCATCAGTAAATATTTAATGCCATGAATAAAGGATCATAACACATTAAAAGAATAAAATGCACAATTACAAACATGAAGTCTAATTCCATTTTTGTTAAAAATATATGTATAAATGTAACATGCATGTTCATCTTCAGATGTTTACATGGGACGGGATGCATCACGATGTTAACATTGTATTGGAGGGAGTGATATTTTTTGTAATTGTTTTCTTTATGACTATACTATGTACTTTCAGGTATTTTATAATAAATACTTAACTATTTCTGTAACAGCAAATACAATAACAATTTTTAAAATTATGAATAGGTATTTATAAAAAAGATGCAAATATAACTGAATAAAAATTAAACTTATTTTTATGGCAAAAGACATCATAAACAAGTGATTAAATGGGATAATAGTTGCAATACCTGTGATCATCTAAGAATTAATGGCCAAAATATAAAAATAAATTTTGCAAATTGATAAGAAAAAACAACACCCCAACATGAAAATGGTTAAAAAAATATAAACAGACAATTTGTAAAAGAGCAAAATTCAAATAACAATATATACAACTACAATTAAAATTAAAGCATAGTGGTATATTAAGTTTTGCTCATCATGTTTTCCCAAAGAAACACATGTTAAAATCTAGTGCTGGCAAGGATGTAGTAAGTTACTACAGTCCACTTGGAGGATAATCTGGCAATGTCTACCAAGATAAAAAAAATAAACATAACCTTTAAATTACTTAGATGTATACACCAAAGAAATAAAAGCATTAGTACAGAGGATATATGTATTATGTTTTGTTCATTGTTCAAAGCACCACAAATTTGTAAACCACCTGAATATTATTACTATAATGCAGCTATTTAACAGACCGTGAGAGATTTCCATGTTGTAATGATAATGGAGAAAAATCAAGTTTCTAAAAAAATTAGGCTTTATTTAATTCTATATTTCTATGAATAAACAACATAAACAAATAAAAATATGTTTATGCACACACACACACATACAGGGATATCTCTTCTCAATCACATGTCACTGTGCAAGTGGCAGGGACTTTGGTGAATCTCTCCCTAGCAGCTTTGGTGAGTCTAGATTTGTCTTTGTCTCATGTTCAAGAGTCTTTCAATGACATAGTTTCTAAATTTCTCACAAAGAGAATTTGTCTGTCAACTGCTACTGAATTGATGTGTTCGTGTTGGGGGAGAAATGTCGAAGGTTTTCTACTCCACCATCTTGCTGAGGACACTCTCCTAGAGTATATTTAAAAATTTTTTTGTTCAAACTTATGTTCTTAAAGATATAATTGTGTTTTAAATTTAACTCTAGATAAGTATAGCTGTAGATTCATTTCTGCTGCTGCATAAAATTTCATTGTATGACTAAACAGCGATATGTATCTATTGTAGTGTATATAGATAGCAGTTACTTCATTGTGTTTGTCTCTGTGTGTGTGTTTTGCTATTATTAATGATGCTGTTGTACCCAGAGACTTTTCCAAGACAGTGCATTTTAACCATAGCTATAAATTCTAGCTATCTGAGAAGCTTTAAAAAAAAATCCGTTGCTTGAGAACCCATACTCCTCCAATTTATAGGATATCAAATCTAGTAGTATCCTGTAAAATTTCCTTAGGCAATTTTTATCTGCAATCAGTGTTAAAAAACCACTGCTCATCAATATCTGGCAATACAGAACCTTGGAAATGAAGTATTTGCATTTCTACTTTAGTAGATAATATTAAATTGGTTTCTACATTGATTGTACAAATATACAGTCTGATCAAAGTATATAAGATTCCTGTTTCTCCATATCCTTGCCAAAATTGTCATCATTGTCGTTGTTCAGATATCATTGTCAGTCTGATAAGTGTCAAATGGTAATCCATTGTGTTTTTAATTTTTATCTCCCTGTTTACTAATGAGATTGTGTATATGTTCAAGTGTATTGACTACTTTAGAATGATATATTTTTATGCTTTTGTCTATTTTTTCTTTTGGTTTTCGTTCTGAGTTTGTTTGTTTGTTTGAAGGAGTTTCGGACATTAGGCAGAAGTGAAACATCTAAACTTGATCCATACAAACTTTACCAATGGGAGTCTCCCATTCTTCCTCATCTGCTGGCCAGATGCATAAGATTCAAGAGAGAAATTTGAAGATATAGAGCAGGATTTTTCAGCCTTAGTGCTATCAACATTCAAGACAATGTAATTCTTCGTCGTGGGAATCCTGTGCATCAGAGGATGTTTAGTAGCATCTATACACTAGATGGCAATAATACACAATGGAGACACAAGAAATGTCCCCAGATATTACCCAATTTTGCCAAGGGGCAAAATTGCCCTCAGTTGATAAGTACCTCCCTAGAGGATAGTAGAGCTACACCAAGGAGGAAGTCTGAATCCCTAAATCACTATTAGAGAAAAGTAGTTCACCATATAAGAACCTATGAGATTTTGAGGTTTGTCTCTTACCTTATCTACTACAATTATATTATTCAAATATTTTTTTTCAATTCTGAATTTTTTGTTTGCTTGTTTTATTGATGAGAAAAATGTGACCTAATTACCTACTAAGATAGTAGACTGTTATATTTCACTCTTCAATTCTGTTACTTTTTATTTTATATAGCTTAAAGCTAGGTGAAAATAAGTTTAGAATATTATTCAGGTGAATCTGACTGTTAAACATTATATAGTAATGTATGTGTGTGGGCATGTGTATGAGTGGTAATACCTTTACCTTTATGTTCTATCTCATATTATAGTTGTATGTTTCTTTTGGTTGGTATTTTTCTGTCACACCTTTTTTATTCTTTTGCTTTTTCCTAATTGCGGTCTTATGCTTTATACATATCTTGTGCAAACAAGTCCAGTATGACCATTTTTATTTTTAACTGAACAATTTATTCTATTTATATATATGTATATTGATATAGTTGGCTTCTTATTTTTATGCTTCTATTTATTATTTCTATATATTTTTCTTATGTTCTTGCTTTTTTGGATTGATAGTGTCCTGTGTTGTTTTCTTACCTCATTCCATTTTGTCCCCAAGCAGATTGGAAGTTATATCAACTATTTATATTCATTTATTAGTCATGGGCTTATTTAACTTTCAAAAACCAAAATTAATCAGATTACTTGATTCACGTCATGAAAAATACAAGAAACTTAGAATGTTTCAGTGGTTTTTTCAGTGGTTTTTTCTTCCAAGTTATATGTTCAACTGTTATACAGCATCATTTTCTTATTTCTCTTTCACTTTACAAATTAGACTCTGTTGTTTATGTTTTATGAATTTGATATTTATTTAAATTTACCCAAATCTTTTTCAACATTTTTCTTGCTTTTTGGATAGCTGTCTGGCATAATTTTCCTTCCTTCTGATTTATATCTCTTAGAACTTTCTTTTGAGAAAGTCAATGTCTTCATTGTATCTTTATTCTTAAAATACTTTATATAGAAATGTGGACATTCTTTCCTTCAGCACTTTGAGATATTATTCTATTGTCTTCTGGTTTCTGTTGTTGCTATTTAGAAAGTCACTATATTACTGTTTTTTGCTTTTTTTTTTCTTTTTAAAAAACTTCCTTTTCTTTCTACTACTTTAACCATCTTCTCCTGGTTTTTGACATTAAGCATATTCACTACAGTGCATTTATGACAGCATCTTTTAATTTATTCTTCTTGATTACTACTCAGCTTCTCTAATTGGAAATTGCTCTTTCATGAATTTGGAGATATGATCAAGGATTATCTTCTTTACTATACTTTCATTCTCCCTATTATCTCATATTGAACTCAATTTTGACATATCTAAGAACTGTTTTGCTTTTTTTATGTGTTTTAACTTTTTTTGAATTTTTCCATGTGTTCGTCTTTTTGTGCTTCATTTTGAGTACAGAACTATATCAATTTCTGATTTTTTCTTTTCATCTGCATCTATTTGAATCATGTATTAGGTTCCTAATTTAAATTATTATGCATTTAGTAAGAATTATTTAGTTATTTTTCAACCTTCCTAGTCAACTATGACAAATATGTTGCCTATGGATTATATATTCTATAGCCTTTTTATATTTTTTAACATTTTTAACATTTCTTATTTTTATACTATTTATCGATACTATCTGTACTCTGAATATAATTCTAAACTTTTTAAAATATTTACTATCATTCTGTATCATTTATCATCTTAAGAAAATTTGTAATTTGTCATTGTAAGCTCATATTCCTAAGGACTTTACATATAAGAATAATTTGAATTCTGGGTTTAACATTTTTTCTCTCCTAAAAGAAATATTTCTTGTTTCTTCTAGATCCCCATAATGTACTTCCTAAATGAAACTGCTTAAAATTAAATTTTGTGCTTGGGATTCTCTGTCACATGCTGGGACTATAGTTTGTAATTAGAAGA
>NW_006443138.1:20334584-20342265 GCF_000325575.1 Pteropus alecto | reverse complement strand
CCCCTCCCCCTCTCTCTCCTCTGTCTGTCTTTCTCTCTTTTTTTTCTTTCCATAGCCAAAGTGAGGCAGATAAGATCTCTCCATAATCTCTCTCTACTGACAGAATTATATTTTCGCAGTTCACTGGCTTGGGGTAAAGTGTTCCATGGGTCCTAAATTATACAGAGTTTTTCATTTTTCCTCCTTTTCACTTGAGTTGTTATTTGGCTTTGCCCCCTATCTCTTGCAATTAATCTACAGACTTTAGGTCAGCAGATAGACATATCCAGAAGTTACCAGGTAAACATTACAATCTTAATTCTAGGATTTTTATTTTTTCTTATTTTTTTATCCACCAATTCAAAGATATAACTGGGACATTTGTATTTCTATTCTTAGAGAGTTTTCTGGTGAAAATCAGAAATAGAATGAAGGCAAGCTCCCTATGGGTTTTTAAAGTAATAGCTTCTTAAAGGCTCTGCACACTGTTCTTGAAAGAAAAGATAAAGAAGTCAGTGTTCCTGAAGGAAACTAGAGAAAGCTATGTGTTCCCAGGCTGAATCGAAAATAAATATAATTGGGTTCCTCAGGAGATTGTGCTTCTCTCCCTGGAAGCATCTCAGGAGGCCAAAAGGTACACCTAACGATCCTATGTCCTATATAATGAGGTTTACAGGCTTTTTTGGGAATTCCCATCTACAAATGTGTTGCAGTGGCATGCAGAAGTCTCTTGGATTTGTATCCAAAAGAACCTAGGGGAAGGGAGACACCATAACAACTATAACTGATATTTCTTTTATCATGAGCCAAAGAAGCTAGAGAAGAGTTTAGGAAAGTGAAAAAGGTAGAAAAATTTTTATCTTAAATGAGTTATATGACACAAAAAGTTATTTATTTCTGCACATCTCATTCATAACTGTAGTTGGTTCGTATGCTCCCTCTCTAGTATAACTGTCCTTGAAGATAACTGTTTATTGCCTTGATCACATTCTTTTACATCTTCAGGAAGTAAAATTCTTATGTGTCCCAAGATATAGGCAATTATTGTGTGCATCTGTATCTGTATGCTGACCTCGTTTTCAGATTTTTATAGAAATTGTATCTTGCTCCGTTACAGTAGTTATCTATCTTAACTTTTCATTAAATCATTACACTTGTACAATTGTTAGAATACACACACATACATATATATTCACAAATTTTATTTACAAATTAGTTAGCATTTTGTGACACAACTATAAATTTCAGAAGTACACAGTGCAATGGCAAAGCAGGTTATAGCAATCACTAATAACTTCAGACCATGAATTATTTTTTTTATCTCCTCCATTGTCTCTGAATTTTTCTGCTTACCTGAAATACACCACAGAGATTTTTTAAATCGACTCAACCCTCTTGTAATTTATTTCCATAATTTAATACAGCACTGGTGACTCTGTATAAGTAGTGAGAAAAGATGAATTCTAGTCCAAAAGCATAATTCCTTGGGTGTATTGTATGTCTTTTCATTTGTAAAGCGAGGCATGTTAATCCCCGATTTATTTCACAAAGTTATTGAATGATTCAAATGACATAACAAGTGTGAATATGTCTTAACTATAGAGAGTGCTAAATATAAGGCATTATTGTTATTCTCATTTTTTTTACAGGTACCTCATGTCACTTTTTTTCAAAGAGAAATAAATTTATTGTACTATTTTGTAGGCTATTTGAGAGGTTTTAGTTTTACTTTTGGTTTTCAAAGTTTATAACAGAGCTTTCAGTAGGAAACTAATGATGACAATTTTAAACAGCTTTTGAATTCCCTTGCATATGATCACTGTAATATTTCCTAAGAATTACTGAAATTTGGCATGACATTCTCTTTTCAATGTTGAAGTAACTGGGTTATGTAGTAATAAGCTTTGCCAGTGTTTACTCCCTTATAGGTCAATGATTTTCTGAAAAGCACATCTTCAGTTGATTGGGATATAATTTTTTATTTATTCCTGAACAATAACAACACAAAGCAAAAAGATCTGTTATTTTTCTCTTCTCAGATACATTTCTAAGCCTAATGAAAGTTTTATAAGATCGGTTAAAGGTTTACTGAATTCTTTGCTCTTTTCTCTTAATCTTCTTAATACTCTGTATGCCACCTAAAATCAGTGCTTTATTAATTTCAAATGCATTTCAATCTTTTTTTAAAAATCACTCTTATTTTTCTTCACTGCTTAACTTCTCTGTCTTGTCTCCAAAACAAATTAAATATTAGAATCAATGCAATATCCTATTAGAATAAGCCAATTTAAGATATGATTCAATTTTCTATTCTGAAAAATGATAAATTTACTTTTATTAATGCATCGGCACATACACAAATTATAGATATGAGATTATAAATTTCAAAAGTATGCTCCTTACCCTCTTGAAAAACAATATAAAATTATTGTAAAGAAATGTTTGTCATATAATTCTAGATATTTAGGAAAATAAATTGTCTTCCTATCAAATAATTGGAGTTGTTTTCCTGGTACTCATACAACTATTAATAAGAATTTGAATATCTTTGGAAGCTTCATAAACTTTCTTAGGCCATGATAATTTATTGCTGTTACCACAAAATAATAATTCAAATTTGTGATTATATGTAACATTTAATATTATAAATATCAGAGAAAATGCCCTTTTTTTCTACAAGGTGAGAAATGTTTTCACTAAACTTCAAATATGTCATGTTGCTAGATAAAGCTTCCAAGAAGGCTGCCATTTAGACAAAAGCTATTTCTAGTACATATCTTTATTGAAAAAAACTTTTTGTTTGTTTGCTTGTTTTTTTACTTGATACTTTTCTCAGGTATGCATTATAAATGCACTATAGTTAAAAGTAAAGGGATATGCCTAATATATATTGAACATTCATGTTGGGTCAGGTACTTTTCTTACATTATTATAAGCCATCTCCAAAATAAGCCTCAAAACAAGGTGTTTTACTTGTTTTATTTTTTAATAGGCAACAAACTAAAGACGAGTAGATGTTATTAAGTAAATTTCTCAAGAGAGAAACAGCTAGTAAACGCAGAGCCAGACTGAGGGTTCAGGCTTGGATTTTCTGACACATGTGAGCACACCACAAGCTCAGAGGCAGAACATGCCTTAGGTCTTCATTTATAATACACGAGAAAGTGATCCTTCAAAACATATGGCATTCTTAAACCAGAAATGGAAATTGATAACTTAGATTCTCCAATTAGGAATGCATTTTGTTACAAATAAGTGAAAATTAAAGGCACAGATGTGTCAACAAACACAAATGGGGGTTGTGAAACATAAGAAAAAGAAAAACATAAGAAAAAATATGACTGGTATAGATGTTCGATTATGCTATTGGGGACCAGGGCTCTTGTTACATTTTTTGCTAGATATTTTTCTTAAATATTTTATTTATTTTTTATTTTTTAATTAATTAATTAATTTTTAGTGCTTATTTTTGTAACCTCAGGGTCACAATATGGCTACTCTACCTTCATGCATCATACTATGTGCCTGTCACAGCTCAATGGCAGGAGAAGAAAGGGAGGCCTATAGTTGACTTCTGCTTACATTTGTATTGGTCTGAAAAGTGCCTCATGGCTATCTTACTGGCTATAATGGAAGCCTATATCAGAGAAGGGACAATTATGTTGGAAATGGAATTTTGAACAGCTAATCTATAATATCTGCTATACACACATGTCATCTAATACATCTTCCTTTTT
Organism: Pteropus alecto; assembly: GCF_000325575.1. Classification (NCBI taxonomy): domain Eukaryota; kingdom Metazoa; phylum Chordata; class Mammalia; order Chiroptera; family Pteropodidae; genus Pteropus; species Pteropus alecto. The sequence goes on along the minus strand of NW_006443138.1, from coordinate 20,338,549 downwards.
TAGAACTAGCCCAAACCAATATTCTCGTTCGTTTATTTATTCTGTCAGTCATTCAAGAACTATTTATTCAATATCTATTGCTGGGTGCTGAGAATATACTGTGAATAAAAATGATTATACCTATCTTAAAAAACATGAAAATCAATTCCAAATGAATTTTAGGTCTAAACGTTAAAGACAAGTGAATAAAGCTTTTTCAAAAAAAGAAAGAAGAATATCTTCATGACCTTGGAGTAGACAAAACTCTCTTAAACAAGACACACAGTCACATAAACACTTACTATATATATGAAAGACGTATTGAACTATATTCAAATTAAGAACATCTGGACATCAAAAAACCCCACCATTATAGGGTGCAAAAGGATCACAAAAGATTAAAAAAGAAAGGTCACAATACATGTAGCTGTCAAGAATTTCTAAAATCAATAAAAAATGGTGCATATATATATATGTATATGTATATATACCCAATTGAAAATAGGCAAAACATGTAAATAAATACTTATTTAAAATGATATACAAATGTCTATAAACATATGAAAAGGTCTTTAACCATGTTAATCATCAGGGAATTTAAATTAAAGAAACAATAAAATTCTACTACAAACTCACTAAAATGGTTACAATGAAAAATACTAAAAATCTCCATTATATGGAAGGAAATCTTAGTATTTAGAGCAACTGAAACTCTGGTGACAGTACAAATTGGTACAATCACTTTTAAAACCTGTTTGGCAGTGTTGACTATAGTGAAACATGTGCGTTTTTAAATGGCCAAGTATTTCCAATTCTAGGTATATACCCCAAAGAAATCTATATCTATATCTATATCTATCTATATCTATATCTATATCTATATCTATATCTATATCTATATCTATATCTATATCTATATCTATATATATCAAAGTGTCACTTTACATCTGTATCTATCTGTATCTATATCTATATCTGTATCTATCTATATATCTATATCTAATCTATCTATATATATATATTCACCAAAAGGCATATGAAAAAAAAGTTTATAGCAACATTGATAATTGCTAAAACCTAGAAATAACTTAAATATTACATCGTGATGGTAGGATTTTTTTTTTTTATTAAAGTTTAGTGCCAAGAAATATCTTTCTTGTAGTAGGCACTCAATAAATACTTGTCAGATAACACAGAGAAAGATGCAGTTAGAAGGCCACTATCCATTGATCAGGCTAGTGCAGTGTGGAAAGAAAGAAGTAGGCAAATGTGTTGTATTTGGAAATAAACCACTGAATTTCTTTCATTCTGTGAAAGTGCTATACACCCTAGTTTTTCACCTTTCAGTTGACTGTGCTCTCACCCTCCCCTAATGATAAATAGTGATGGACTTGATGTAGAAGATGAGAAAGGGAAATGTGTTAGAGATGACTTTCAGATTTCTGAGATAAACTGAGATGTGCCATATCAAAAATTAGGATACTAGAAGGAGAACATGTTTGAAGGCAAGATCAAAAGTTTAATTCTGGTCACGGTGAGACTCATCCAGGAGGCAAAAAAATCATTTTGACTGAATAGACTAATCCGTCAAATGATGAGTAGGGACTAGCTGAATTCAATTACTTGTCTATAACTTTGAAATAACTGCTTGCTAAATGACTATGAACTGACTGAAAAGGATTGTAAATATGACATATGAAGACATTAAACTCCATGTATCAGTCAGGGTTCAACTAGGGAAACATAACCAATAGGGGATATATATTAAGAGAATATATTAAGGAATTGACTTACATGATTTTGGGAGGTAACAGTGCAAGTCTGAAATCCCTAAGGCAGGCCTTCAGGAAGGATAGACTGGAACTTGGATATGAATCCAAGTTGCTATCCACAAGCAGAATATTTCCCCTTTGGAAAAGCCTCAGCTGTGCAATTAAGGTCTTTCAACTGATTGGATCAGACCCACCCAAACTAAGATAATCTCTTTACTTAAATCAATTGTTTCTAGATGTTAGTCACATATACAAAATGCATTCAACAGCAACACCTAGATTAGTATTTGACTGAATTGCTGGGGGGCTATAGCCTAGTCAGGCTGACATGTAAAACTGAATGTCACATTCAACTCTTCTGTACTGCAGCTTTTATGAGTACTTTAATTTTAATAATTCTTAGTTTTCCTTTATATACATCCTAGAGAGATTTTTATATAATTAAATATATTAATGGTCCATTTGCATTAACCTTCACTAGATATTTATTTCAACATGGATGCTTTCTGACATCCTTCTTACTTATTTTAATGTATTCTTTCCTTGTGATTTTGCACAAAAAGTGACTTCATTTTCTAAATGTTGTAGTGTAATTTTTTTTAAAAAGTCTATATACTTTGATATGCTAATACTAGTTTCTCTGAGTATGAGAAATGTCAATGTCCTAGAAAAAATAACTATTCGAAAAAATACATATTTACTTTTCTTAATGTACAGAGCAATTCTATATTTCTCACTTCTACATTTAGTGCATAAATTTTTTAATATTATCATAAACTGTTATCTCCCCCTAGCCTATTTTGCTGAGAAAACTGCCACATTTCTTTCTGTTAATACATTATTTTTAATGAGTAATATGTTTTTCACATTATTCTTTTTATAACATTAAATTTTTAGATGGTCTTTTTAATTTTCATCCCTCTTTCTATGAAAGTATAACTTCATGGTTTAATTTTAATGCTAATTGGAATGGGGGAAGAATAAAACACTTAGAGAACTCAAAGAAGGGAATGAATGGCTTTTACTGGGGGGTTAGAAAATATTTTGTTGACTAGGAGATAACTCTGACCGGGGTCTTGAAGTAGGTAGATGTTTGACAGGTTGAGAAGTGGGTGTTTCAAGTTGTGAGAGAAGAGTGTATCACAGAGAAAAACACAGGAGTAAAAGGGCTTGGAATATGCAAGTAAAGGGAGAAGTTCAGTGTGAATGGAGCATTGAGTACATAAAGTAGAACAAAGAGAAATCAAGTTGCAGAAGTTGGTTGAGTTTGGAATTAGAGTTATTTAATAAATACTTCGGTGATGGAACACATCCTATGTTGTTTATGAGAGCAGATCTGATTTTAAACAAAATAACTCTCTTAGTTGTATTGAAGAGTGAATTTATGTGACAATGGTGAGAAATGGCAGAGTATCAAATAGAAGATAAGAAAAGAGATTGAGTTTGAGAACTTTTTTCCTACTCATAAGCATTTTAAAAGATAGATTTTGTATTGGAATCAAAAGTTTAAACAATTTTTTGTGAAAAAGAGGCAGCTGTGCATTGTAGCATTAAATCACACTGAAATTTGACCATGAGCAACAACGTTTACAAACATCTAAAACTATATCAGGTGGAGAATAGTGTTATGCAATTTTATATAGTTTTTATATTCTTTTTTTGTTGAAGGAGATTCTGAAAACATCTTCAAGCTTTGGATCAATGTTGTGAATTTGCCAACATATTTTTCTGTGACAGCAAAGATATTCAAGAGATAACAAGAAATTGGATCTGAAATAATAGTCTAGCCCTGGGATTGCATCTCTTTCTGCTGATGAATAATTGGGTTGTATCTCAGGGTAATACTTTCTGCTAGGCTGGCGTATCCCGCTGGGTCTCTGAAAACTTTATCCTCTTTGCACAAATTGATCCCAAAGATTAAAGAATTTATGTTTGTGATTTCAAGTTGGACTTATTGACACCTATTCTTATTGAGTGCAAAAACAAATTGATGAGCAATTTGTTTTAATTCTCTTGGGAAAAGAGTAAAATTACTTTAGAATACTTTTTGGTTAGTTTTTTCACCAGTGTCTGCCAACTTTAACACCCACCATCAACTTATTTGTTTCTAAATTTGTATGATTTAACATAGATACTGCAAACCAGAAAAGAGAAAAGAAAATATACCAGACCTTACATTTTGTTTAAAATTATAATGAAGTTAAAATAAAGCTA
>NW_006443138.1:20265984-20334551 GCF_000325575.1 Pteropus alecto | reverse complement strand
TCTTTGATGCTAGAAATTGTGAATTTTTAAATAAATTTCTCAAAATATCAATTAAAAAACTTTTAGAGGAAGAATTTATATTCTTACGGTACTAAGTGAAATATAGACATAGATATTTGTCCTTTTTTTTTTTTAACATAAAGTCAATTCGTGTAGTGGTCACCAATGTAGCCCTGGAGAGTTCTCACTCCCTGATAGCTAATACTTTCAACCAGAATCAGAGATCTTTCCCACCAGGCTACAAAATCTCTATCTAGTTCATTAGAATTATTAGAACTGGTGGAATCAGAGAGAGAAACTTTGGTTAAATAAATACTTCAGAATCAGACATATGTTAATAACTATCCCTTCAGTCATGAAATAGGACTCCTTTTAGGTTCTTCCTTTCTCCTTCTGAATCCTTCTCTTGAAAGATTTATGGCATAGTGTGTCCCCCAACTGTATATGTTAGTTTCACATGGTGACATAGCATATTATAAGAAATATATTTTGAGCAAGGCATTTGTCTCTATCATTTTTACTATTAAAACTTCAGCTAAAGTTCGAGTTTGCCTTTTTACACTAACTTTTGTCCCCCTCTCAGTTCATACCTCTAAGATGTATACCTAATTATGTACCTACTGTGACTTCACAGGTATATATTAAAATTTTTATTCAGGCTTTGGGCTCTAGGGCTCCATATTTACCCATAGGCATTAAAAAAATCCATGGCTCAATTATGTGCTCAAACTTATACATAAATTAATAACTAAAAGAAGTTACATTTTGATCATTTACTGTCAACTTGTTCAGCATAGGGCAAAAGTGCCATAAAGGCTCTCCATCTTCTTGGCACAGGTGGACACAGGTAAATGTCTTTGCTTTAAAAGAATGGCCTACTTGTTTACTCAGTAATGTTTCATGCCTCTGTGGGCACTAAACACCGTGTTTTGTTTTGTTTTGTTTTTTTAATGAGAATTGATCGAGAAAAGAAAGGAAAACTTTTTCTGAATTGTATAGATTGTATTATAGTGATTTTCAATTTATCAGTGTACCAATCTACCAAAATGAGCTCCGAAAGTGATAGGATATCATTTGTAGAGCAATGAACATCAAGCTAAGAGGATGTCTACCTTTCTATGGGAGCTTCATTATCAACTGGAATTGAACTGCATGAGGCCAGAGGTAGATGATGGAGACAACATTTCAAGTAATAAATGAACCATACCACATTACTCACCTTATCTTTTATAAATAGAAACTACTTGCATTAACTGGTTGAAATTTTTGATGATTGTGACTACAGATCGAAATCATAGTTCACAGTCATATTTCTATCAAATCCTAATTAAAGAATTTACCGACTCCACCAGTAGCCCTCTAAAAAATTCTTGAAGTCCAGGCATTATGTGAATACTAAGGAAAAAAGATATTGTTCACTCTATGTTAGAAGGAAAATTGCAGAAAGACTACTTTTTATGGAATACATTTCTGCGCTACATGGTTGCACAGACAGAAGTTAACAAACTCTCATTTATAAGTTACTTTGAGTTTATCTCTTTTTCTCCTCCCTTGGGATTAATTCATTCTAGTCCCTTTTGTCACTGGCAATCTTCTTGATGCCCTCCTGTCTTTAAATTTTCTCCTTTCCCAACTTCTATCTTAGAGTACTGCTTAGTACCAAGCACAGGTCACCAGTTTATCTGTTTAAACAGAAGTAAACTTCTCGTCGAAAATTAAGAAATAATTGCAGATTTTAGACTCTCTGAGGATCCTACATAGTTTAATGTTGATTTCTAGATTATAATATTCAGAACATAGTAGTTGCTCAACAAATTCATGTTTAATAAAAAAGAATTTTTAGAGCCTTCTTGCTGTTACATTAAATTAATTAACATTAATTAATTAACATTAATTATAATCGCACTATAATTGTTTCAGTGCTTGGAGATGATAGAGACTACCCTGACTGAGCATGCTTTCTCCTTGTCGAGCATTGTACATATATGAACGAATTAAGTGCTCACTTATGAACTAAGTTGCTTTCATTGATCTATTTTATATTTGAGGAAATTAAGGAATAGATTAGTTAAGTAACCTGCCCCAGGCCACAGTGCCATTTCTAGAGTTAAAATATGAACACAGACAATTTCTTTTCAAAGCACACTTTCTTTACCACTCTGCTATAAGGTAAACACCGACTATTTATCTTAGCCATGATTAAGATTTCTCAAATATTTAGATTTTATGATAGGGATGACAACTTTAATTTTATCAAGAATGGTATGAACACATTTACTATTGCCCAAACTGTGTACAGTAAAATATACAAAATATATTTTAATATATATAAAATATTTTAGCACAAAAAATAGAAATTATAATAATCAACGTGATGAAAGACAATTCTTTAAATTAACATTAAAATAATTATGAACCAATTAGTGCGTTGTACTCATTTTACTGCTCCCTGATCACAGTATCTTTATGATGGCAATGGCAAATACACAGACATTGGGGAATCCAGTATATTATGTACTTTTGCCGTGAACGTTTCTATTTCCATTTGTCTCCTTCTACCTAGGATGGATTTTAACATGCCCTGGAAGTCTATACACAACAAAAGAGCATCATTTGCTCTTTGCGGAAATGAGAACATGACCATTTCACCAGCTGGCCTGCATTTTGGGGTATCTGGGCATGAAGCCAGCAGCCTTAGAGAATTAGACCAGGATAAAATCCTCTTGAGTTCATATCCAAGAAGGTCTTTTTCAGTGCCCTAGGGGATCAAAAGAAGAGGATAAAGCTGATTTTTTATAACTGGCTAATACAAATTGATAGTAGCATGAATAAATAGCTGTGTTTGAGGCCAAGTTAAAACATGAATAGCTCTTCAAAGGTACAGTTTAATATAGCTTGCTTTTTTGTCTGTAGATTCAGTACTGATTCAGTTTCAGTACTTAATTATTTCTAATGGCAGATAAAAGCACACGTTTTCTTAACATTTCCTCACATGTTAAAATGTTTACAAAGGAGAACATAGAAGATGGCACTCATGAATGATATAGTTGTATTCTTCCCAAGTAGAACAGAGGAATTGAAAATATTTCCTATTTTATCAGAAATAGGTTTAATTATGTCTGTATAGTTAATCAGTTATGTTTTATTACATTCAAGCCATTTCATATTAGCTATACGCAGATTTCATATTCTGATTCGTGAATTCTCTTTTCTGATCACTAGCAAAATTGCCAGCTTATTTGAATATTTACCTCTCTTTCTTGCCTTCTGACAAGTGAGGGGTAAAGTATTGCCTCTCCAGTCCAAGATGAAACCCTCCTTCTATGTACCTCTGGATGTCATCACAACTTGCTTTCTCAGGAACTTCTCTTCTGCGTATTTCCTTTCCACCTCCATTGTCATCTACCTATCCCTCTCCCTGGATTATTCACTTAAGCCTAAGATCTCCTGTCTTAAATGAAACAAAACGAAAACTAAAGTCCTTCCTTATTCTTGAAAAGTTTTATATAGAAATTTATATGAAGATTAAACTTATGATGATGTCAATGAGATAAAGGAAATATGGAGGAGAAGCAACAAGTTTATTTTTAATTGAAAGTATTTTTAGGTAAGAATTCATGGGCACATGTACCATATTCTTTCTTTTTGAATTAGTTATTTTTTGCTACATTAATTATATTATCAAAAAACTTGGCTTAAAACCTTATATATTTGTTATATCATAGTTTGTGTTAAACAGTGACTCTCAAAGACTATAATCAAGAAATTCTCTGTTTTTAGTTATCTCGAAACTTAACCAGGGAAGGATCTACTCATATGGTTGTTGGTAGTATTCAGTTCTTCATAGATTGTTGGACTGAAGGCCTCAGTTTGGTGCTACACAGGGCTCTCCAACATGGCAATTTGCTCCTTCAAACCCTATAAACTGAGAAACAAGTCTGCTAACAAGATGGAAGTCACAATATTTAATAACCTAATTACAGAAGTGACATCCCTTCATTTTTGCCATACTTTATAAGTTAAAAGCAAGTCAGTAAGCCCATATCAGAGAGAAAGATTACATAAAAGTGTGAATATCAGGAGGTGGAGATCATTGAGAGTTATCTTAGAAGTCTAGGTACACTTATTTCCCCAACTGCTGACCATGTAAATGTCAAAAAGAATCCTCAAGAAAAATAAATATAATATAATAGCAATAATAATAATAATAATAATAATTTAAATGTAATATTGAACATAATATAAACACAAATTTATTATTAAGTGCATAAAAACAGCTTATAAATAACAAAGTGCAATGTGATTCAGATTTTATTGGAATAGCAAATGGAAAACATCAGAGCTATGTATAGTGAGTAGACTGATGGCAGAATTTCAGAGTGTAAGAAAAAAAGATGTACAGTGTCCCAAGTCTTTTGTTTTTTGGTACGAATAACAGAAAAGACAAGGGCCAGGATAATGAACCAAGAATGTAATAGTATTATGCCAAGGAATGTTCTATGTATTTTATGCATGTTATTATGTATGTTATTATTTATGTATATACTTTAGGTATTTTATGTATGTTATCTTATGAGGAAGCAACTATTATTCTTAAAATGAGGAAACTGAGGCCTAAAGTGTCATAGGTCATAATGGATGGAGTTAGAATTCAAGCTTAGACTTTCTGACCCCAGAATCCTTATTCTTAAATACGAGACAAAACTGCCTGTCCAATTGTTAACTGCAACGTGTTTAAGTACATCCTACTTGGATAATTAGAAACAAAAGACCAAGCACTATTACTAGTTCGAAAATAGTAGACTAAAACTGACAATGGGTTATACATATTTTTTAGTTTAGTGTCCTAAACTAAGACACTTTTGGAGTGAAAGGAATTGTTATTAATAATCAAACAGGAGCAACAATCATAAGCAAGCCACTATTTCAGGAAAACTGGGATATCTGGTTATTTTATTTTTCTGGAGTGCACCAGAATTGACTTGTTGATAAGGCTTTCCAAGAGAATTTTCAGAGAAGAGATAACGGATTACTTCCTGTCTGTCTTTTACATGACTGTAAAATGTATTTATGGGCCAAATATCATTGCTTTATTCTTGTTGGATAACAACCTCTTCTCACGCACCTACCAAAATCTTCCTTTTCCTTACATGAGTAAGAGCAGTTGAAGAACTAATGTTATCAAGAAGTTGCCAATATCAAAGAGTATGAATAAAACTAAGGATTTAATAAAACATATCACTAAGTTAACTAATACATTCCATCCCTAGTTCTGCCAGTTATCATAACCTACTACATCAAGCAAATTCTGATGATAATTATATTAGTGTTATTTAACTGGGAGTTATTTTGCCTTCAGAGGAATTTTGGCAACGTCTGGAAATATTTTTGGTGGTCATAATTGGGGAAGTTGCTGGCATCTAGTGAATAGAGGCCAGAATGCTGCTAATTATAGTATAATGTACAGGACACCCCTCTCCTTACCACCCTGCACCTCCCTCCACCTGCTGCCAAGAATTATGTACACCGAATTGCCAAAAGTGCTGAGCTTGGGAAACCATGCTTTATGTGAAGGGAGAAATAAAAAGATCTTTAGTTCTTTATATTTTCCCCCTCTTCACTGTGAAAAGAACTGACTACTCACTTAAATGCTTCAATAAAATGAATCTATATAAATGGTGATGACAGTTATTAGGACAGTGGGTTAGTTAATCAATTTTAATATGGAGTGAAAGAAGCCCTCGCTTCAGCTCTCCAAACGCAGACTAGTTTTTTATTAAGAACCTCACAAATGTATTTTCAGCAAATTCAAAAAATTTGTCTTAGTCTCTTGAACTTCTGTGTCAGAAATAATACATTAAACCATACTCCCCTTCAAACAACTTCACGTTATTATTAATTATCAAAATTACTGTATGATTCTAATAGGGCAACATTAAAGAGGAAGAAAGGGAAAAAAGGCATGCTTAGGCAAATTCATCTATAGGTAAAATAGATTTAAAAGCATTGAACATCATAATTTTAAAAAGTAGCATGCTTTGTCTTAAATTAATAAATTGAATGTATTTGAAGCAACTATAAAATATATCAGAATATATATTTAAATAAAGGAGAGATTCCTCAAACTTTAGGTCATTATAATAGCTTATTCCTATCAAAGTATCTACAAATTTTATTTTTATTTTTAAATACTGAAGTGCCAGAAAATTTTATTTTTGTGCTTTTTTAGGGTACATTTATAGAAAACAATTAGAAAAACAATGTAGATATATGACATCATTGTTATATATGCATTTTGCTTATACTCACAAATCAGTTTGAAAAAAATGGAATTAAATAAATCATTGTATTATTTAATAATTAAGGTTTTGGACTAGAAACTAGCTTCTGTTTTTGTTTTTGTTTTTGTTTTATAATTATGAAAAGACACAAAGAAGGAAATTAAGATTACATGATATATTTCACCCAGACGATATCACTATTAAAATTTTCATTCTTCCAGGTTCATGTACCTGCTCATATATAAATGAAATCTTTCTGTGTTTACTGTTTTATATTTTTTTTCTGTTACTTCAAAGACTGGTTTAATACAAAAAAAAATCATTTAATAACAAGTTTGGTCAAAAGACTAATTTTATTTTTTAAAATAGATGTGAGTATAATTAGTTGTCTGATATGGGTTATTTTTCTTTCTATTTTTTAGCTTTACTGTTTTAATTTTCATAATAATTATTTTCCATTTATGAGAAAGTTATCTAAAAAAAAAAAAAAACCTCTATGATACTTCAAATATAGTCTGGAATTCAGTTTCTCTCTTAAGTACATTTTCTAAGTGATTGAAAATATTTTTACTAGTCCTAACTCAGTTTTCCAACATCATTTCCTGTAAAACATACACATACATACACACATACACACAAATGCACATCATTACATTGATTGTAACAATTAATATTTAGGAATGATTATGAGACAAGAAAACTTGTTTTATATGACCTCAGTATCTATCACAAATTTGGATAAATAAGTTTAAATGTTGTCAAGACCATGATGTGTCTGTAATTTTATGCTACTTGCAAGCTAATAGCCCAGTCTGCTGACATTTAATGGATGCTAGCAGGAAACATGAGATTCTGGGCTCAGAGACAAAGGATAACTTACTATACACTGCAATAGTAGTACCCAATGTATGATCATATTTTTGCGGTGGTTCCCTGAGCTTAAATTTCCACAGGTTGTAATAAACCAAGATGATGTCTGCACATGCATAACACTAGAGAAATCACAAGCTCAGAAATCCCCAATCTTTAATAAATGAACTGCAAGCAAACCTGTCCCTTTGTCTTAGAGGGAGACATTTTTATTATATTAGACCATAAACAAACCTAACCTTTTCTGCAGATGAAAACACTACCTCTGTCTTTTAAGTTGGTTCACTATATAAACATCCTTGAAAATATTATCTGGAACAAATGACAATTATTGCTTCTGCTTGCAAGGCTTCAGAAACGTTAGAAATTCATACAGATATCTTCTAATGCATAGTAGTAGCAGAATGAGCAAAAGAGTCATTGATTTGAACAACCTCGGGTGTATTATCCAGTTTTATAATCTACATGAGTCAACAGTGAATAATGTGATCTAAAACAAACATATAAGTCAGGAAAGAATATGACAAATTTCCTATTTGATTATTCACTTAAACTGCTATATGTGAAAATGTCCTGTGTCATAGTTAATCTTTACACAGGAAGAATAAAGGTAAAGAATTCTTTTAAAAAGACCTTGTAAGTTTTTGAAATAGGTAATTGACTATTTGTTCAAATATTAAAACAATTAGGAAGTCACCCACCCTCTTCCTTTTTCCTCCATTTGCCTGCCATCTAATGTTAATCATTTTTTATTTTCTTAGGTATCTTTTCTTTATGCAAATATAAGCAAATAGGAGTGAGTTTTTGCTTTCCTAGTTTCTTAAACAAAAGTAACGTATTGTTTCACAATTCTATTGATATTTTTACTTGGTACATATTTGATCATTTCCCATATATGTGTGTGTGTGTGTGTGCGTGAGCGTGTGCGTGTGCACGCATATACGCATGCATGTGTATAGAAAGAGAGAAAGAGAGAGAGCTTCTCCATCTTTTTATATCTGCATAGTATTTCATTATGTTGATATACTTTAGTTTCAATCAGTCTTTGTCATTGAATAATTTTTTCAATCTTTTGCTACTTTAATAATGCAAAGATTTACTGTATACATGTTGCTTTACACTTGCGCAGGAATAACTTTAAGATAAACTTCCGAAGTAACATTACTGGGTCAAAGGGAAAATGTATTTAAATTTTTTGATAGATATTGCCAAATTACCCTCAATAAAGTCTGTATCATTTTGCATTCTCACTGCATGTATAATTGCCTATTTTCAGAGAGCTTTATTTAAATTAATGATGTTCAAACTGGATATTCATCTGGAAATGATAAAATTGTCTGATAATACATACCATATACTTGCGTAAACTTCAAATGGATCAATGATTTAAGTTCAAAAAATATAAAACCATATAAACTAGAAGAAAACATTGGTGAATAGCTTACATACTTGGATAGATTCAGATGTTTTCACAAACACCCATACACATATACGCAGACATCTACCTTCTGTATGATAATTGTAATAATAAAACAATAAAAACTATTATTAAACAAAAGAGGAAAAGAAGAGAAATGAGGGAGCAGTAGCCATATAAGATTTATTAATTTAGTAATGAAAACATATGATACTGATTTGTGAATAGACAGACAAAAAAAATGTTCAGATACTGACTCAAATGCATATGGGAATTTAGGGAGAGGATTTAATTTGAGCAGTTAAATATAGATAGTTCTCCCTTGTTGGACCTTTAAATTTTCTCATTTCTCTAAATTTTCAATTCTTTCTTTTTGAGATATGTCAGTTATCTTTCATTTTTATGGGTTGTCTGGCCATGTATTGCTTGAGGTCTTCTATTCCTACTCAAAACTATTCCTTCATTGTCTAGTTGGTTGATTATTAGTATAATTGTTTTTAACTCAAAGTAGAATGTTTACAATGTTTATCTGTTCCATGGCAATATTTACTTGACAAACTATTTTGTAGAAAAATTCTGTTACATTTTGTACTTTATCTAATTCTTATTTAAATATTTTTCTTCTTGTTTTTTTGGTTACTCATATTTGGGTGAGTCTCAGTTTTATGGACCAGCTCTTTGCAAAGATATTCCTGACTGGGAGGGCAGGGAGGTAAGCAAGCATGATGGGATAGATCTCTAACCTTAGCAAAGGACTTCCTCCTCACTTGAAAAGATGGTTTATTATTTCCTTCCAACATATTGCTTTTGTCCAGCCTTGCCTTTACTGCTTCTCCAAACTTAAGCAGATGCTGGAGGAATTTCCTTACCTTCCCCATACACTCAGAGTTCCTTCTTCAGCCACTGCCCCCCATGTATGCATCCAGTATGATTCCCTGACCTTTAAAAGGTGATTTTTGCTGGTGCTTTCAGAACTCTTCACTTTGTGCATTTTCTCCACCTTCTCTCTACCTCTTTGTTATTTTTGCTTCTTTGAAGAAATTTGTCTTACTAATGATGTGTGCTCATCTTTTGGGAATGATTTTTATCTGGAGGTATGAGATTCACCATTTCTGGGGTTCTGCATCTCGGCTCCCTGTGTGACTTCTTACAGAAATTCCTACACTGCTATATTGGTCTCATCTGTTTTTGTAACACTTAAAAGCATATTGCAGTTTTCAGGTTTCATGTCTCATAGTTAGTTTGAAAATTAGCTTATGGATTTTTCCCCTTTTTACTTTGTTTCAGGAGGAGAAATAATAAGATTCAGAACTGTCACTACAATGCTAATATTAGTATTTTTTTGAGTGTTTTATTTTTAATGAGGGACTTGAAGTCCATTTTAAAATTAAAAACACACACTTAATCAACTATAAATGATAGACTCATTCCTATTGCTAATGGGCATATAATTTGATTAAACAGGGAAATATAGCCTCATAAAGTTGTTCTTAACATGATCAAGTTAGTGTAAAAAATTATCTACTTTATAATTCCTGTCTAATCTTTATTGCAGGAGTTCGGAAAGTGCAGGGACAGTTTTAGGAGTATTGATATTCTCTGGAGGGATCTCAGGAGTTATATTTGATAAGATATTAAGTGAAAATTTGAATAACATAATATAAATCTGAAAAAAATTATATCATGAAACGATATAATTCTTTGGCTTCTTCTTACTCATTGCGAATTTCCCTGTAGCCAGCCTAAGCATTATATTTCAAGTATTCATTCACTCTGCTACTTTAGAAGCAAAAAAAACCCAATAATAATGATAATCTTTTTATTTTTTGATTTTTCATCCCATTAATACCGGCTTCATTTTGCATCCTGATGGTTGGTGAGGTCACCCCTTCAAAGTTAACTTTGCATACTTTGCATTATTAATCCATTAATTTCTTACTTTGTCTTGCTTTGAAATGCAAAAAACAAAAGATTCAAAAGTAGTTATCGATTGACAGTCTATCTCAAAAGCACACAGCACTGTTTATATCAATTTTTGACATTATTAATCATTTTATTTTAGCCACAAGGTCTTCCCTTTTATAATGCTGAACGCTTTAATCTTTTACTGACCATTTTAAGAAATTGCATTTCTTAGGCAATAAGACCAATCTATGTAATAGACATAATAGAACATACATTTTAATGGATTTTTTTTCATAATTTTCATTATGGGAAATTATAAAATTATTCTACTGGATGCTGTCATTTATCTAATCATTTCAGGCAAATATTTTCTTTTCTTTCGGAGACAGTTCCAATCAATAATGGGAACCTATTCATTATTTTATAGTAACTGAATTCTTCTTTGGGTTCAATATCTACTTCTAAAATTAGTTTGGATGAGCTAAGTTGTTTGATCTCAGCCGGGCTCATTCATGCATCTGTAGTTAATTAAAGAATTATCTGGACCATGGCTCATGTAGGCCAGCCTTACTTGGAATATACCACTGTCTTGCCTGGAACAGATCACTACATATGTTTTCTCATTCTCCATCAGCCCAGCTGATACTTATTTTTCATAGTAGTCACAGTGATCAAGAAAGAGAGCAGAAGCATTCTATTTGCCAAAGCAAGTCACAAAGCCATTCCAGATTCCAACGGTAGGAGATAGTCTCCACCCATGATAGCAATAGTTAAAAAGTCACATTGCTTTGCAGAGAGTGTGCAAACAGGGAGGTGCAAAGAATTGAGTCCATTTGTGTAATCAGTGTACCAATCCTTTCAATGTAGAACTACCCTACTGCCATCCCTAGTATTTCTGTTAATCACAGTGATCTAACTTTTGCCTCCTGAAGAGATACATGACTCAAAACCTGGAAGAATCAGTGTAACCAAAGCCCCTGATACAATGATTGGTTAGGTCTGGGCACATGACCAAAAAGCCTCTCTTCTTTATAGAATGAAAGCTGTTAATATACTTGCAGAATAAGGGGAAGCTGACAAAAGGAGACATGAGAGTTGAAGAAAGAAATAGAGTCCTAATACGTTATTTTAGTCCCTAGGTCCAGATGTTCTATTAGAATCAATCTAGATTCCTAGAAGTCATATTCACCTTCTTAAATAAATCTCTTTTCTTAACAAACCTGATTTGAATTAGGTTAGTGCCCACTTCAAAATGAAGTGGCCCTGAAAAATATGTCAGAGATAAACTTATGGGATTTATCTGCAGTAATAGGGACTGGTATAAATTCACTCGAATGTTTCTTGCCTATTGTTGGCGTTATACATTAATGATTTGAGTATAATTGACTCAGTGGCAGAAATGAGATTGGAATGAAGTAATAACATCAGTATTGTCTGCCTGCTCATTTCGCTATCATGCACTGCTTATATTCCATAATAAAATCCTTTTTACTCATTCATTAAATTGATCACTTATTAAAAACAACATTTATTAAGTGAAAGATATTGGGCTAGGCTCTATGCTTTATGAATGAAAGAGACACAGTCATTATCCTTGCAGAACTTAGATTTTTAATAATATTTAAAATTTTGGTATATTTAGATTTTCAGAAAAAATAAATTTGCTGCTAATCTTAACAGTATCAATGTTGAAATGCTGAATGTTGAATGATGATTTATTTTAAAAGTTAAGTTTCAGAAAACCTGTTCAGCTGTTTTTGAGACATGACCAGCAGAGTGAGAAAATCTATTTTATTCATTTTTTAAAAGTTGCCCTTTTCTAATGTCAGGCAACTATAGAATGGATGAACTTTGGAAGTGTCAGTCTTGAGTGCTATGCAATTTGTTCTGAGTATGAATTAGTCAGGCTGAGCCTTTGAGTGCATTAGAAACAAGGAAGATGAGCTGAACACATCCCTAAAGGGCAAAAATACTGTTAGATCTGCTTAGCTCAGTTTATGCACCATTTCTTTTACACTGGAGATTTCTCAGTTTTACTATACTGTGATTTTTATCTGCCAATATATCCCTAAAAGCATTATGGTTCAAACATAATGGACAGAAGACTTAGAATAAAGTAATTACATACTTTTTCGGGTTAATGTACTACCCAGAAATGAAAACCTGCTTCTCAATAAAGATAAAAGATATAAGGACACTTTTTATCTATAGGTGTCGTGGTTCAACTTTGACTGTACCTATTTAAAATTAATTAATTCATTTACTCAACTAGTGCTTTATCTGAAAATCATAAACTTGTTAGTGTGATTTTGTTTTGACTGAAATCACAAATTTTCCAGTTGAAGTGGCATGTATCTTTAATGTTGTAGAAGTACACAGTCATATCCTAAAAAGATACTTGTCAGTAAAAGGTTTAGGACACATATAGTAATACCCACATACTAAAGCCACAGTGTGATCCTAGGATGCTGGGAAGTAGAGAGTTATTGGGGGGCTGAGGGGGGAGTTGTGGGCAGGGGAAGAATGTATTGGAATGAAGTATGAGGAGCAAGTGACTAGAAGAATGACCTGGCTAGAACGATGTCAACTCATGTTTTTCTTCACCTCCCACTGCCTTTCCTGGTCTCAGATGGCCTCCATATAAACACTGAAATCTACCCCTGCTTTGGGGCACAATCTTAATAAAGGTAATTTATAGCTGGAGTATATATATTTTTTTCTTCTCTGTTTCTGGAAATTACCCCTCCCCCATTTCATTTGACTCCTGGGTCTTGTCAGCAAAGAAGCCCTGTGCTTTCCACCCTGTGTTCTTGCTATGTCATCATTCAGGGCACAGGGACTGATCCGTAGATGAGCACACTACCCAATCAGAGTCAGTCAGGACCCTTATAATATGAACACTGTGAAAGAGATTGGTTACTCTTATATTTATTTTTAAATAGCTTTAATGGAATGTTTCTATTGTGCCAACGGCTATTGTAGATGGTTTACATGGAAGAAATCATTTAGTTGCCACAACTTCTTTATGAACTTTGATACTATTATTATACTCATTTTATAAATAAACCAAGGCATAGAGGTATTAAGTTGCTTGCCCAAGTTCATATAGCTAGAAAGTTGCAGGACTAGAATTCTAAACAATACTTGTTCAAGCTGCTTTATTTATTTATTTATTTATTTTTAATTAAAATTATTGGGCTGACATTGGTTAATAAAACCATATGGGTTTCAAATGTACAATTTAATAAAATGTCATATGTATATCATATTGTGTGTTCACCACCCAAAGTTAAGATTCCTTCTGTCACAATATATTTGACCCCCCTTATCCCTATCTACCTACCTCCTCTCCCTTTCCCTCTGGTAACCACTAATACACTTTCCATGTCCTTGAGTCTCTTTTTTTTTTTTTTTGTCGTGTTTGTTGCTTTCAGTTTTATATTCCACATATAAGTGAAATCATATGGTTCTCAACTTTTTCTGACATTTCATTTAGCTTATGATGTCAAGCTCCATCCAGTTTTCACAAATAGCAGTATTTTATCTTTTTTTATGACTAATAATCCATCGTCTATATGTACTGCATTTTTATCCAATCATCTACTGAAGGACATTTCAATTGTTTTCATGTCTCGGCCACTATGAATAATGCAGCTATGAACATTGGGGTGCACATATCTTTGTGGATAAATGTTTTCAAGTTTTTTGGGTAAATACCCAGAAGAAGAATTGCTAGGTCATATGATAATTCTATTCTTAATTTTTTTGAAGAAACTCCATACTATTTTCTATAGTGACTGTACCATTTCACATTCCCAACAGCAGTGTAATCTGCTTTATTCTTAACTGACTAATAATATTATTTCTCTTCTGAAATTGTAAATGATATGTATCACGTAAGCCTAAGCATATTAGGGATCTTGCTTGAAAACAAATCAATAGAAAAGAAGCACAGCTGATCATAACAACAACAACAACAATAATAAGGGAGAGACTCACAGTGACGTTATTTGAACATATCTTTATTCAATCTTATAATGAATCTCACTTCCTCTCTCCATTCTTTTCTCTTTAGTAGGTTATTTTTCTTCATTTAATATAGGCAATGATTGTTGTCATGTGATACCCAAGATTATTTGCTGTCACATTCTGATAGCCTGTTGACACATCAAAGTGACCATTTTGAGAACTGAAAAATAGGATAAGTGGCTATTCTTCCTAGGAATAGCCTGGGTGTTTATCAGTTATTTTTACTTCTCTTATTCTTCATTCTAAGAGTGCTATATTGACATGAGTTTTAATAATTCATATCTGTAATTGAATTCAGATAAATGGGAGGAAGGTGGCACATCTAAATATTAGAAAGTATTACATAGTAAAAAATATCACCTATTGGTGCTTACATGCTTCGTGGTACTACTTAGGCCTTCTCATAACACAGAGAACTCTCTCTATTTTTGTATTTTAGCACACCAAAAGAGTCAGTTTGCAAAAAGTAACAGAGAACTCAAGCAGAAGTTCCCACATGAAAAGATTGTCCTTGTACACATATTCCGTACCCCTCTTGTCTACTTCACTACAGGCTCTCGCCAAGCTCTCATCCTGGACCAGCTGTTCAGGTCTCTACTGTTTGAATAGTAATTATAGAAAGGCATTTCAGAGTTTTCTGTAAAGTGCTTCTTTACCAAAAGGAAATAAAGAGTCACAGTTTTTGCACCTTATTTCTTTTACCAAATAGAAAAACCTAAATAGGATAAGCTAAAGAAACAGTAAAAAGAAATAAGCCTTAGTTGTTTTGGCTCTCAGCACCCACTAACAATACAGAACACTTCTCACTGAGCTGGAAAAACCTTTTAAAAGCAAAGTCAGTTCCCAAGTGTGATACTTCCTTTACTTGGGAAGAAAGTCTGGTGTTCTTGAAGCTCAGAATAAACCATGACTTTTTTTAAATTAATTTTTATTTATTTTATTCTTTTATTAAATTAATTGGGGTGACATTGACTAATAAAATTATATAGGTTTCAAGTGTATAAGTCAATACTATGTCATTTGTATATTGCATTGTGTGTTCACCACGTAAAGTCAAATCTTCTGTCGCCACATATTTGACCCCATTTACCTCCCCATCCCCACTTTCCCTCTGGTAACCACTAAACTGTTGTCTGTGTCTATAAGTTTTTGTTTGTCATTTTGCTTGTTGCTTTCTGTTTTATATCCCACATATGAGTGAAATCATGTGATTCTTAACTTTTTCTGTCTGACTTTCTTTACATGCAATTCTATTGGCTGTCAGGATCTGTAGCCAAACATCTAAGATCAAATAACTTTAGCCTTTAGAATTTATTTTCAAAATCTTTTCTATTTTGCTCTTATGAAGCTGCTTTCCACATCGATCCAGATAAAATATGACGCTTTATTAATTTCTGTGGCTTTCTGTATTGGTGTCTTTACCAACAGAGGCCAAAATTTTTTTTTTTTTTTGGTCTGAAACATTGTGGTTTCCTTTTGAGAAAGAATTCTTTTAGTACCTTGTTATAGTTAATTACTTTTTCATATGTATTTTTTTATTGTGAGGTGTTTTAAGCTATATAAAGAAAGTTCTTGATCTTTTACTGAAAGTTCTGCTTAAACAGATCTTTTATTTTTTCTTCAATGCAATTTTTGTAGATTATGGTTTGATCCTTTATTAATCTTTGCGATTTGAAACAACATTGTTTTTGATTATTGGAATAATAAGTACAATTGGTTGTGTGTGCGTGGTAAGTTTATTTACACCTTTATAAGAAAAATACTAGTTTATTTCTCTTCCTTTAGTTCTTTGTGGAGGCAGCTGCCATAGTCATATAAATTGGTGCACTGACTAATCTAGAAAGATTCAGTTTGGCTCCTGTTTTAAACTCCCAGTTCCTTAGAGAACCTTTAGGATCTCTGTTGACAATTACTGTAGTCGAAGTTTTTAAGTGAATGAGTCATAGGTTATATTCAAACTGCAATCTGAATCATCAGCTCTGTTGACCCTACACCTAGTATCATCCCACACACTGAATTACTTACCAATCTTGTCTTTAATATCTGTAAAATACTGCTCAAATAGGTCTCAGAAGACCTAGTGCAGCCACTTGTTAGATCTTACCTAGTGTTAAGTTTCTACATAATTTTCATGTATCCATTCTCTTTCATCCACATTTAATCTATTAGCAATATTGCTGACCTAGTTTTTTATACAAAGAAAATATTTGCAAATATTTCTCTTGTTGAAGAACCTGATGCTACTCTGTTTCAAAATAAAATGTCCTTACCATGGTATGCTTGGACTTTTTGCAAATTAGTTGCATCATGGCTCTCCAGCTTAATCTCCAGCCAACAATTACTTTCTTCAATCCCATCAAAAAATGCATAATACTTTATCAATACTTGTGTGCTTGAGAATTTCCAAGCATTTTTACTTTTCCTGATTACTCTAAGCAGATTGTTTTCCATGATATATAGTTAGATTATACTTTGTGCAAGATAATTTTCTAAGAGTTGAAATACAGAAAAAATAAAGTAGGCAAGGTCTTTGTTGTCTTTTAAATTATACTATAGAGAGAGAGAGCTAAATAAATAATAAAATGTATATACAGAAAGGAATCCTTCATAAATATGTATATTTATGTATGTACATATGTATGTAATAATTTTAGGTGGTAATAAATGCTATGAAGAATATTAAAAGAAGATAGTAAGTGAGACAGTGATTTCTCAACCACAAATTGAAAGCAATTTAGATATAACCATACTGTATTTATCACTTAACATAATAATAGCTAAAATGTATGGTATATTCACTATTAGTATATATATAATAATTATTACCATTATCATTATTATATTTTTATGGATTTATTACCAAGTCATTATTACAGATGAAGTAACTAAGCTAGAGAAGTTTAAATAAACTGCCTAAACCGTGACTGGAAAAGCCAAGAAGAGTCTTTCTTCAGAGCTTGTATTCTTAGTAACTGCTCTGCGGCCTCTTTACACTTGGTACCATAGTTATATGTGTGCCTGTAATTCGGCCCGTCCTCATTGATTGTTGAGCTTCTTTTTGGAAGAAACCATGCCTGATTCATCTTCATATCATATGTATTCTGCATGTATTCACTGTCTGATGAATTGTTAGTAAGTTATTATATTTCAAAGAATGCATGTTGAACTTAATGACTTTGTCAAATTACCTTTTGCACATGTTCAGTGGGGTAAATAGAATTCTCCACAGTTTCAATACAATGTATTTAAATTAGCTTAGGTCATATAGACTTTCTAAATAAAACACTGTGTATAGAATGGGAGCAAGAGGTTGTCTATTCTTGATACATATGCTAAACCCTTGCAGAAGTATAAAGAGGACTTCCCTTTTTGGGGAGTTAATTTTTCATGAATCTCTCAAGTTACTTCATATCTAGACATTAACAGCCAATTTGCTCAGATTTATTTATATTCCAGCAAAGATAAAAATGTCTCACTCCCATTCCTAGAGAAGATTTGCTTACATTCTGGGGTAATAAAGATAATGTCTGTCTCTTTGGAGAAGAGGACATTCAGGTTGCCAATAACTCCTACATAAGACCAAGGGTTTCCTATTCTCTGGTTTTCTCTCTTGTAATATATTTCCACTGTTCATGCATCCAAAACCTGGCCTTAATCATGTCACTGTGTGGGTACTGGGACTCCATTAACTAGCACCAAGATGGCATTCTGGCTGCTGTCATTTTTGTCCCTACTAAATTGCCTTTGTCTTTCTGACCCAGAAGTTTATGTTTTTCTGCTAGCATATATGAAACTGTGACAAGATACCTTGATCTTACAAGTAGAATAAAATTTTAAGCTTTTCATAATTCCTGACTTAAAAGCCCATAAAAAAATTCAGAACAGGGGCTGAATGCTAGGAAGACAAAAATAGAAATTGTCCATTAAAGATGGGGCAATGTATTGATACCAGGAACTATGTTTTTTCAAAAGCTGTTTCCCTGATACCAAGCAGCATCTGAATTTAAAAGATGCTTGGTCTACTTTTCCTTAACAAATGAATGAAAAGTAATACAAACAGTAATATCCCATTTCTCATCCTATAGTGGGGTGCAAAAGTCACTGTAAATTATATTTATGGTTAGGTTCCCTTCCTAGGGTTTCTGAGTAACATACAAATCAAGAATTGCATTTGCATATCTGTTTTTTTTTATTATTATTTTTTGCTGGATAGTTTATGAGAGTTAGACATCATTTTTATTATGAAGTAACTTAGATGATGGTGGTGGTGTCAAACTAGACACACAATCCAAATAAAATCTCACCTATAATAGATCCATTTAAGATACTCTTTAAGTAGTTAAGAAATATAAATGTAAATAAAACTTTATTTTCTAAAAGACATACAGATACATAAAAATAAAAGGTATATATTTATAAAGCAGTATATATATGGATATAAATATGTATATGCATATATATGTACATATACGTTTATACACTGCCACTTCATCTTATTGCAGTTTCTCGTGAGAACTCAGTACAAGACCTTTGAACAAATGTCCTGCTTCCTATTTCTTCAAGTCAGCCTCCCAGTCTGACTGTCCAATCTGATAAATTGTTTATGCTGAGAATTCCTAATGACATTAATCCTGTCATTTGTGAATAAAGATAATTTTCCCCCTTTTTTCCTAATTATTATATATTTTATTTGTTTATATAATTGTCTTGCCTTGTTGGAGAACCTAGGATATTCAATACAATGATAAATAAAAATTCTGACAGTGCATATTCTTCCCTTGTTCCCAGCTCTAGAAAAAAGACATTCAATTTTTATCATTCATGCAGTATTAGCTGCAGGTTTCCCTTAGATGTCTTTAATTGGTTTGAGGAAGTTCTCTTCTATTCCTAGTTTCCTGAATGTTTATATCATGAAAAATTATAGACTTATATCAAATACTTTTTCAGTATCTGTTGAGAAGATTATATATTTCTTTCCTTTAGATGATATTGTGGAATGAATGGTCTTGTAGTTATGCAGGAAGACTGTAGAAGTGAAAATCATGTTATATGTAAAAAAATGATAGATGAATTGTGTCATTTAGCAATCATTTGATAAAAACCTCCCCTAAATTTAAGAGCTAAAGACAGAAATCTTTTATTATTGTTCA
Source organism: Pteropus alecto (assembly GCF_000325575.1). Taxonomy (NCBI): domain Eukaryota; kingdom Metazoa; phylum Chordata; class Mammalia; order Chiroptera; family Pteropodidae; genus Pteropus; species Pteropus alecto. Next base: position 20,314,899 of record NW_006443138.1, on the reverse strand, counting down.
AGAATCTGTGAAACAGCTGTGTTTTAGCTGATCAAAGCTGGGCATGGCTGGTGACTCTGCTAATGCAGTGGTAACAGGTTAAGATCTCTGCTTCTCATGGCAGGTCTATGGATTGAGGTAGGGCCGCTTATCTCAAGTGTGTCATCTGACTCGATAGCAGCAAGCTATCTGGGATGCTTGATGCTGTGTACAATCGAGGTTCTGAACTGGCACTTTGTCTCTTCTGTCTCATTTTATTGACTGAAGCAAGTCATTTGACTGAGCCCCAAATTAAATGACATAGAAAAATAATCCATCATATAAAAGAAACCCCAAAGTCACATGACTCTGGTTACAGGAAGAGTGAATAATTACAATAAATAATGCAATCTTCCACCTGACGCAAATACTTTGCTATAATTGCTAAAATTATAGGTATTTCTTATACTATTCTTTCTACTTTAATATATATTTGAACATTTTAATTAAAAATATTAAAAATCAAAACCATTGAAAACATAAACACTAGAGAGTTAATATCTATAATATGCAAAGAATTCTTAGAATTCGTCAAGAAAAATATCTTAAATGAAAATGGCAAAGGATCTGAATAGAAAATTTTCAATAGCACCTTTAAATTAGCAATAAACATCAATATCACAAGTAGCTGGAGGAACAAATCAAACTAAAGAAGAGTAAGACAAAATATATTTTTAAAAGATTAAATTCTGCCAGTGGCAGTGATTCTGGGGGAAAAAAAGCATTTTCATATGTTGCTGGTGATTGTATAAATTACTACAACCTTTCATTGGAAAACAATTCAAATTAAAAATTGACTCAGTCACTTTTGATAATCTTTTCCATAAAAATATAACATTGGTAAATGCTTACTAAAGCGTTGTAATGAAAGAAGAAAGATAATGCCCTTTAACTGACAGATAGCTGAATATAGTGTTATGCAGCCCGTAAAGAAAGAATTCTTTACCAGCCAACTATGAGAGAAATCCACAGTGCATTCTTGACTACACAAGCCAAGATGCAGATAATTGTACATAATATGACACTATTTTTTTAAATGAACATTGACAAATCCTATATATGTATAAATATATGTGTATGTGATTATATGATTATGGTGCAATACATTGAAGGACACCTATCAGATTATTGTCACTGGGTGTGAAAGAATGAGGAATGGTGAAAGAATGGGAGACAAAGGACATCATAAAAAAAGATCTCTCTAACAAAAATACCACGTGCTATATGATATGATATATGTAAATTTCCATAGCTATTTATTAGGGTATAGAGTAGTGTCTTTTCTGTGGTCTCAGGATTCTGGGCTTCATCCTTAAAGCTAAGGACAATGGATTTTACGAACTGCCTAAAAAAGTGATCTAGACACATCCCCATGGGACTAACAATGGCTAAATTAGCCCAGTGATTGTCACCCTAACATCCTATGTAAGGGAAGCCTATTTATTAGGAATGAATTTGAAAGAATAGAGAATATTTGGGAAAGCCCTTATCTTTCTCTAGGCCACAATTAGGGGATCTGGGCCTGAAGCATATTCCTCAGAGAGACCATCTTGAGGATCTGAAATGTATCTCTTGACACACTGTTTGTGGAGCAGGAGCTTAAGAGACTTTTTGGTAGAGCACGGAGCAAGCCCTAGGGTTTGGAGTGCAAGGCCAGAGGACTCACACTCACCTTCAAAAGTCTGAAAGTAGAAACTCTCTCTAACAGCTGTGGAAAGAGAAAAGCCATGGGCAATAACTTCTCTTGCACTGTATGGTGGGGCTAAGATGGAGCGAGCAACTCTGACTTTTGTGCATGCTGGGTTAAATCTGTCTTGAAAGGACTTTACTGGAAAGGGACTTCAGTTGAAAAAATTTATGAGGGATATATTACCAGAGGCCAGTTCTGAGGGGCCATTGTGAGAAGACAGCAAAGTCCATCTTCTGTGCCAGCCAACTCTGTAGAAGGGTGGTAAGTGCAAAGAATTCACAATGTGTCTTCCGAGAACGAGAGAGAGAGAAGGATAGAAATATGGTGTTTAAACACTTAGACACTTGTGTTAAATATTGGCAGCCATTAAAGATTAAAGCTTAATAAATATCCCCAGAGATTGAAAGGTTTTTGTTTTTAAGTCTAATCAAAGTTGAGGGAGGAGAAAGGAAACTGAACAAAAGACCACATTAATTTTTTTTCTGCTGTTCCCTGGTCTGTGGAAAGTAAAAAAAAAAAACAAAAAACAACTCACCTGAATCTAAGATAACACTTATTTAGCTTGGACTAGACTTTTTCATTGCCTAAAAGTGACTGTTAAACTTTGAGTCTGACCACATTTCTGAACAGGGGCAGGAAAGTAAGAACCATCAGAGCTATTTAAAAGTGAAAAATAAATTTTTTTTTAAAATTTTACCCTACTGAGTTCAGCATATCTTTATAAAATGAGGGCATTTGAGAGTTTATGTACTGTGCTTCCCATACATACACACAGAGATGTATGGAAGATTGGTCACTACAATATTAATGTTATGTCAAAGAAATGGAATTTCAGGTTTTTTTCTTGCATTAATGCACAATTCCATTCAGTTGTAACCTGAACTTAGAATTAGAAATTGGTGTACATTTTTCTTTTACAGCAAATGTATTTTCTCTATACTTATCTCTAACTGCAACTACCCAGACACCGCAAAATCTCACTCAATGCACACATACATGCACACACACACACATGCATGTGCACACACACACACACACCAAAAAACAAAACAAAACAAAAACCCACACACATAAGGATGTGAGAATGTCTTTCAAACACTTTAATACTAAGTTTCTGACAGACCTTCTCTGCAAATACACAATTTATGTGTCTCATTAAAGTATGAGGCTCAATCAAAAAATATATAAAATCTAAAGTATTCAAAATGCAGCACAATCAAGGGAACACACCAGCTGATTGTTAAATTATGCAGCCTGTTGAGTAAATTCCATTAAAGACAATTTTAGATACTAAAATATGTTTGAAAATTAGTAAAATATGTGATTTTAGTTGTCAAGTATGTTCAAATATTTCAAGAGATACAAGAACTTGTTTGAGGAAAGATAAAAAACACTCAAGTTCTGATAGTGAAGACAGCCTGCACTAGATGTGTGGGAGTGGGTTCTAGTGTGACAAGAGTGTAGAGTGAGAGCAGGATCTTCTTTTGAAAAAAATCTCAGAAAACTAAAGCATGGTATGTGAATATCAAATGGTGAGATTAGTTCTTCCTTTATTCCCTAGAGGAATAGCATCTTATTCTACTGGAAAAGGTATAAAGTGCCTAGGGGATAGTAACTAAGGCAGAGAAAGGGAGGGGTTTTTGCAAAATTGGCGAAAAATGCCTTTTTATCTTCTAAGAAAATGTTGTGATGCAAAGCCATTAATTTAGCACAGTTTTGCTTTAAAACCATTTTCTTATTTTATGCATTAATTTTAAAACTCTTCTCTCACAAAAATAAAACTATAGCATTATAAATTGTGGTTGATGCTTAGATTATGCAGCTTGATTATGTTACATTAGTCATCTCATGCATCTTTATTTAATATAAGAAGGAACATTTAAAAATATTTATAATAGTCTCTTTTTTTGGCAAATTCAGCCTGTGATAGGAAGGGATAAGGCTGGCTTCACATTAGAAGGCACTATGCTGCCTTTCCATAAATGCGCAGATGGTTAGTTGGTAATATCAAGTAATCTTTTGCACAGATGGGGGAATAAAAATGATTACTGGAAATTATATGGGAAGATTCATTCAGATTATGGCAATTGTAACAGTGTTGGAGTTATGGTTTGTATTTGTGAACTAAAATAGAGCATAAAGAAATCAGTCTATCAAAAAAGCTAAAATCAGTTCAGCAATTAGTACCCAGAAGTCCTATAATATATTTAACTTATGGTCATTTTAGAAATACTCAGAAGGCTACAAATTTAGCTTTCTTTGTACTCAGGCTTTTCCCTCAGCTGATCGTGTCTACATTCATTAGTAATCATATTCTCCCAGTAACAATAGTTTGGCTTACAGACACCTTTGGGAAACTTTACTCATTTTAAGTTTTCCAGTTCTCTCCTTATGGCTAAGCTATACAACTTTTCATGACTGTGTAAAGGCTAGCATGGCATTTATGTAAAACAAACAAAAAACTTGCAGATAAATCCCTGAGAGTTTTTGATTTTCCTCGGGTCAAGGCATATCTGAGTTCTTTCAAATTACATTTTAAAGAGAGAGCATGTTGATTGACAGTGTGCGTTTATTTCTCATCTACTCCTAAGATTTTAATTTTAGGTTGTTTAAATATACTAAAAAAATAATATATATATATTTACAATAAAGAGAATCACTGTCTTAAAAGTTTAGAAAGGTGACTCAACCACATTTCTATAATATATATTAAATATAAAGACCAATTGGCTTCATTTAGAAAATTAGAATATGGTGTTGTTAGTACTTTTAAAAAAATGAAATTTATTTTTAAACTCAATGTAAATGTGGGTTGATTTTTTTTTTTTATTTTTAGGCTACTAATCTATATTTTATTGAAATCATTTTATATTAAAAGTTTTAACTCAGTCTCAATGTGTTATATGTTATTATAATGTAGTGTTTTAAGAACTTCTACGAGTTCTTTCAAAGAGCAATTTAAATGCCAATTAGAAGTATAATAGGAAAATAACCCATTCACAATGATAACAAAAGCATAGTATACTTAGGTGCAGACTGTTAAGAAATATTCAGACTATATATGAAGAAAACTATAACATTCTCTACAGACACACGTAAATGATGTTTTGTGTGGTTCAAAATGAAGTTTTAAAAATATAAATATGCATTGTCTTAGGAATAAAGATATTAAATTTCTCTAAATATTTCTCTAGATTCAGTGTGATTCCAATTAAAATTCTAATAGCATTATGTGGAACTTGATTAACTAGTTCTAAAGATCATCTGCAAGAATTTAAAGTCAAGACATTATTAGAAACATTCTAAGAACAAAATAAGATTGTGGAATGCTTTTTCAGAATTCCAAATGTAGTAAGGAAATATAGTAAAAATAAGTGTGTGTAAACCCTGATGTCCATAGCAGCATTATTCATAGTGGCCAAGACATGGAAACAACTGAAGTGCCCTTCAATAGATGATTGGATAAAGAAGATGTGATACACACACACACACACACACACACACACACACACACACACACACACAATGGAATATTATCCAGCCAAAAGAAGATGAAATACTGCCATTTTTGACAACATGGATGGGTCTTGAGGTTTCATGCTAAGCGAAATTAGTCAGAAAATGTTGAGAACCATATGATTTCACTCATATGTGGGATATAAAACTGAAAGCAATGGATGAACAAGACAAAAAGCCAAAAACTCATAGACACAGCAATTTAGTGATTACAAGAGGGAAAACCAACAACTGACTATATATACTTAGACTATCAGAAGAGTACTAGTCTCTTGTAATTTTTAAAAATGATTTTATGTAAGAATTCATAGCATACTTTATGTTGTGTTTCTAACAAAATATAGATTTTTCCTTAAGATTATACAACTACTTTTCAGACAAAGTTTGATTATGTGATATTTATGTGTGATATTTACATAATAATCCCTATGAAATTTTATGAAAGAGACTAATTTTTGATTCAGAAGATATGTATTGAACATCTGCTATGTGTCAGGTATTGGACTAGAGTAGATTTTGGAGTAGAGGAAATAATAACAGGTACGTTCTCTATCCTTATGGGACTATTGGTCTTAATCTTCTGTGTGAGACAAAAAATAATGCAATAACCTATTGATAAAGTCTCTTCCATGGATAGAAATATGAAAAGCCTGTAAAAAAGCAAACTTATTGGTTAGGCAAAACATTTGTGTAAATGTGAAAAAAAAAATTGTCATAATAAAACCACTTACTGGATGACCGGCTTGCTTCTATGTATGGTATTTAGTTAGACCTTTTAAGAAAGGGGGTAACTCTCAAAAATTTAAATCATTTCCTCAATTAAATTAATTAATTAATTAAAAAATAAAATGTACTTTCAATAATAAAGAAAGAAAGAAAGAATTGTTCTTTTAGTGAGAAGGAAAAAGAAAAAAAAAGAAAGTGGATAACTCTCAAACTTCAAAAGTATCAAATGTTATTTCATGACATGGAACTATTTATGACTGTCCTTTACAGATGTTTATACCAGCAATATTTTTGTAATATAGAAAGGAGAGTGAGATTTGGTGTGGACCTTGCTAGGGAATACTATTTGGGCAGGTAAGAAGGGGAATAACTGTTTTAACAAAGACACTAAAGTGACAAAGTGAGACAGTGAATAAATCTATTTGGCTTGAGCAGGGATTTGGAGTAAGAGAGGAACAGGATTAGCTCTGGAAAGGAGAGGCTAGTTAGATTAACTAGTCTCTTGAGTTGTAGTTTGAGGAGTTTAGACTTTATACTGTAGGTAGGAGAGTAAGGTGTTTTATTTTTTTCTTTTGCAAATGACACTATTTGAAATAACATTTTAGATTGATAAAGCTGGAAATTACAGGATACATTAAAAAAAAACTCTCTTGTAATAAAAGACAAATGCACAAAAGTTTTGGCCATAAAAACAGAAAATATAAAAAACATAAAAATTTAAATTTAATAATTTTGCTGAGTAGAATATACTCTAATATTTTTTCCATGTCTATTTGACCTGTCTCTTTTTTATTGTTACCTAATATTGCAACCAACCAATCAGGCAAGCTCTTTGTTTCAAACATTTGGCGTGTTTGCAGAGGCAACTAGTTGATTAACATAAATGTTCACCTTTCATAGTGTTAAGTTGTAATTTGAAAGACTCAGTTTATGTTCATGTCTTTTCTCCGTCATATTCTGGAAAGTAATCAGGAGAATAAAAGTGACCTGGGTGAAGAAAAATAACTGACTCCAGAAGAATGAGAAAAGTACAAAATAGAAAAGGATCTAGTTTTGGAGCAAGCACTCTAGTGCGATCAATACAGACTGAAGGACTTTTTTTTTTTCAAGTACATTAGCATCAACACTTTGTCACTCAATGACCTAGATAGAATTAATGTAGAATTGGAACTGCTTTCAAAGCCAGTGAATGCAAGTAAAAAAGACGATAGCAGTTAAAATAAATGAAATAATAAAGAAAGAAATCTTTGGGGAATTATAGAAAGATAGAAAAGAGAGGATTGTAGAAAGCATGCTGTCATTTCCAATTTAGACTACATTAATGTGACGGGAATCTTCTGTCAGGTTACATAAAGATGGTTTTTCAGACAGGTATATCATCCAGGTGTGAAGAGTGCATCCTGTTGCGTTATTAGGAATGGTTTCCTGGTAGGGACTACCTTCCACCATCAGAGGGAATGATTGACTGCTTTATTGTAGCAATATAACTTTAATTTAGTCCCTGGGCTAGATCTCAGTTAGACAGATAAGGCTTTATTGCAGTGGTAGTTTGTATATAGTATATAAGAATATCTCCATTATATACAACTGCTGGAATAGAAGACGACATAATTGCAAAGTCTCATTTCATTGTCACGTCTCATGTTCATGCCATTGCTCATGATTTTCCATTGATTGTTTAGTTCTCTGGCTTTTGCATAGCTCTCCCCATCAGAAATTTAGCATCTCAAAGATGATGCATAGCTTAAGATTTTGTCAATTACAGAATTAAGAAGAAAAGATCTCAACATAGCTGGAGAAAAAAAAGTAACTGTCTTGGTCGGTTTAGGCTGTTATAACAAAAACACTGTAAACTAGGTGACATATAAATAGCAAAAATATATTTCTCACAGTTCTGGAGTCTGGGAAGCTCAAGGTCAAGGATCTGGTAGATTCTGTGTCTGGCGAGATTTGGCTTCCTCATAAAGGGCACTTTCTTGTGTCAGCAGCAAGCAAGCTCTCTGGGATCTCTATAAAGGCACTAATCTCCTCATGAGGATTATGACCTAATCCCCTCCTCAAAACCTCAATTCCAATCACTTTAAGGATTAGGATTTTAACATGCAAATTTTGATGGGGAACAGAAATATTTGTACCATAACAGTAACTCAGATATGTATGAAACAGGGTCCCTGTTGCCTCTTGAGAACGGAAGATGAAATATCACTCCTTCATTCCTTCTTTCCTGATGAGCCCCACTATAGCCTAGAGAGAAGAAAAAAAAAAAAAAAAGATTGGACTAATTTTTTAGTTAGGATAGTTCTAACTGTTCAAAAGCTCTTCCATAGATTAAATAGATACTCACCTTACTATTCTGTTCCTATTTGTCTTTTGAAGCCACGGCACAATAACAAATAATAGAATAATAACAGCCAATTTTATAATTAATTAGATTTGCCAACATTTTATTTCTGAGACTATATATTTTAACCAATTTTTTTCTGAGCATTCTTTAAACATACTTTAATTATATACTTATCCTTTGAGATAAATGCCAATATTCCCATTTGAGTTTTGGTAATTGTAACCCAGAAAATATGAACAACCTTTACCCAACTAGTAAATGACCAATCCAAGTAAAAGAGTCCAACTCCGTTCAAAGCTCACTTTGTTAAGAATTACACGATGCTACCTTGTGTAGTCCTATGTGCTTTCTGTGTAGGGCTCTTTGTAGGCAAGTCAAAGGTCAGCAGGTCACAGGGGCCATGAATAGAGTTATTGTTGTGTTCTCTTGCTAAGGACTGTTCGAATGACTTCCTCTCCTCTAAAATATCCCAACTTAATTGAAGTTTATGTTGTTAAGTTACACCACTTATTTCCCTTTCAGATTCTGAACCCAACTTTCTGTGATGCCATTTACTTTTTCAAATATTTCTAATCCCACCATATTTTGACCTCATCAAGAACAGTTCTTATGACTCTGTGATGTTTTAGCCTGTAAGAATGCCTCTCATGTTCTCTTTTCATTCCCTTTCCAACTCAGTTTAGATCCTATAATTCTACCCTTGCAAATAGCCTTTAATACTTTGCTCCTGTGTCCTTTAGTCAGAGTCTTCTGAGTAATCTCTTTCGCTGGCTAAACCCAGCTGAACAACTGAATAGTATTAGAGAAATTTACTAGAATCTATGAATTTCAAATTGGCTTTTAATGTTGCTGGACAATTCTACTATACTTTCTCATTCTCTGAAATGACTCACATTTTTTCACCTATATTAATGTGTACAATCTTCCTATGCTCCCACTTTGTTGGTTGGTTTCTTCATAATTCCTAGATAAAATAAAGGCAGTCAGCTGAGATCTTGAGATCTATCTATCCCTCTGATGACTAAAGCCAACAAGCTTACTTCACTTTGTCTGATTATACTTTCTTCTTATATAGCAGAAGTGTTCTTGTCCTATATTAGCTGTATCCCTCCACTTGTGCTATCAATTTTGCCTCTCAGATAATCTTATGTTGTCCCTATTTTATGTAGAGTAGTGCATGCTACTGAAAAAATATATGCCCAAATACATAACACCACCACACAAGAATTTATAACTCCCCTCACATAACAGTTTAAGACCAGAGTTTCTAATCTGAAAATGGCTTTCCTCCATTTAATGATTCAGAGACTAATGTTCCTTCTATCTTATGGATTCAGATTCCCAGGGGCTTTGTTATCAGAAAGTAAAGGGAAAAAATGGAGCACAGCATGCATAGCCATTACTTGAAAGTGAAACATGTCACCTTCTCTCACCTTCCATGGATGAGAACTAATTACAAAGCCATACCTAGAGGTAAAATAGAAATGTAGTCTCTAGTAGCAGGGAATTAATTCCAAGCAAAACTGTATGTTTTGGAAAGAAGAGCAAAAAACGTAGTGTATAGTTAAGCAAGTTTCCCATATGATCTAGCAAACAAGATGAGTAAATAGTCTGGTTAAAAAAATAAAAAGAAATAAACAACAACAACAACAAAAAACAGAAGAGGCAGACAGAGCAGACTTCAAAGCAAGGAATATTATCTGGAATAAAAAGGGCATTACATAATCATAAAGGGGCCAATTCTTCAAGGAGACATAAAAATCTTTAATGTGTATATATCTAACAATACAATGTCAAAATACCCATGTTCATGCATAAGAAAACTTGTCAAAATGTCAGTTCTTCCCAAATTAATCTATACATACCGTACAATCTCAGTCAAAATCCCAGCAAGTTATTTTGTGTATATTGACAAACCAATGCTAAAGTTTCTATGGAGAGGTAAAAGACTCAGAATAGCAACACAATATTGAAGAAGAGCAAGGTTGAAGAATTGACACTACCTGACTTCAAGACTTACTATAGAGTTATAGTAATCAAGACAGTTTGGCATTGGTGAAAGAATAGACAGATATATCTTTGGAATGGAATAGAGAACATAGAAATAGACCCATGTACATATAGTCAACTGATTTTTGAAAAAGCAATTTTTCCAACAAAATGTACTAGAACAGCTGGGCATCTACATGCAAAAAGCAATGATCTAAACACAGACCTTACATCCTTCATGAAAAAAAAGATCAGAGACCAAAATATAAAAACTTAAAACTATAAAAATATCAGAAGATAACATAGAAAAATCTAGCTGACATTGATTTATGGTGATAACTTTATATATAACACCAAAGGCATGATTCATGAATGAAATAATTGATATGTTGGGCTTCATTACAGTTTAAAACTTCTGCTCTGCAAAAGATAATGTCAAGACAATGAGAAAACAAGCCACAGACTAGAAGAAAATACTCGCAAAAGACATACTTGATAAAAGACTCATCCAAAATATACAAAGAACCGTTAAACTCAATAAGAGGAACACAATCAACCCAATTAAAAATGGGCCAAGACCTTTTAACAGACACCTCTCCAAAAAAGATTTGCAGATGGCAAATAAACATATGGAAATATGCTCCACACAATATACCATCACTGAAATATGCCACCACTGAAATATGAAAAATGAAATAACAATGAGATACCACTACAAAACTATCAGAATGGCCAAAATCCAGAAAACGGACACCACAGAATTCTGGTGAAATTGTGGAGCAACAGTGATATTCATTGCTGGTGGTTGCAAAACGGTGCAACCATTTTGGAAGACAGTTTAGGTTTTTTTTTTGTTTTTTTTTTTTTTTAAAAAACTAAACATATTTTTCTCATACAGTCCAGAAATAGTGCTCCTTAGTATTTATCCAAATGAGTTTAAAATTTATTCCACACAAAAACCTGCACACAAATGGTCATGGCAGTTTTATTTATAATTTTCAAAACTTAGAAGCAACCAAAATTTTCTTTAGTAGATAAATAAATAAATAAATTTTGGTACATCCTAACAATGTATTATTTTTAGTGATAAAAAGAAATGAGCTATCAAATCATGAAAAGACATGGAGGAATATTAAATTCATATTACCAAGTGAAAGAGGCCAATCTAAAAATAGCTATGTACTATAGGATTCTGGAGAAGGCAAAATCATGGAAACAGTACATAGATTAATGGTTTCTAGGGATGGGAGATGAGGAGGTATTAGCATAGATGGAGAGATGAATATCCAGAGCACAGAGGATTTTTTAAGGCAGTGAAATACTCTGTATACTAAAATGATGGATACATGTCATTATACATTTGTCCAAACCCAGAATGTACAACACCAAGAATGAACTCTAATGTAAACTATGGACATTGAGTGAATATGATGTGTCAGTGTAGGTTCATCAGTTGTAACAAATGCACCACTTTCGTGGGAGATGTTTATAATGAAGGAGGCTATAGATGGGTGGGTATGAGGGTATACAGATAAATCTCTGTATTTTCCTCTTAATTTTGGTCTGAACTTAAAACTGCTCTAAAAAAAAAAAGAAGTCAAAGAAAAAAAAGATGTGGTTAAATGTTTTGGATTCTTTTGAGAAATTGGGTAAAATGAGAAGAGGTTAGGGACTTTGGCAATTATGAAGCTTTAAGTTATTCTTAACTTTAACAAAAGGAGTTATAATGGGTATTTGGGAAATAATTTTTCGAATGGTGTGGGTCGAAGTGGGGAAAAAAGTTAAGGAATTGCTGATTGTAAACAACACTTTTGAGAACCTGTGAGTACAAAAATAATGCAGTAAGTTGAAGGATGGCATGGTTTATTTTCAGCAAGTGCATGAATACGTGAGTAAATTAACAAAGGAAGGTATAAACATAATTTAAATATTTCTGAAATTCTTAGAAATTGCTACTGCATACAAATGTCAGCTAAAACAGCATGTTTATCCATAATGTCGCACCCCTATATCACTGAAAGAGAGAGTTATGGCTTTTTCGGCTTTGTTACTTTTTTATAAATAATGAGATTTTCTTGACTAGATTACTGTCAGCCTTTAGAAACCTGTCCTGGCAACATACCACATCTTTCTTCTTACTTATGTTACCTCTTGTTTTTAAATGAACAGATCCCACACAGATAAGCTTCAGTAACAAGAGTTCTAATTACTTGACTTTTTAAAAATTTAAACAAAATGCCTAGCATCATATTTCAGTACAATCTGAATGCAGGAAATTTAGTTCAAGAGAATCACCATCATCTTTGTCTCCTTAAGTAAGAAGAAAAACATAAGCTAAAAAGAGTTATACATGTTTTTACATCATTTTTAAAAAAGAGAGATGCCTATTTTAAATGACCAATACTTAATGAGATTTCTGCACTGTTTATCTCATAGTAGAGTAGATTGCACAGAAATGTGATTATCATTATTTTTTAATTATTAACCTCTCCCAAGTAGCACATTCTCCAACTCAACTTCAAGATTCAAGAAAACACATTTATAAATCTCTCAAGACCAAATGTCAAATTCTGCCTATTATCAAAATATTCTATCGGTCTGATGCCATAGGTTCTGAGAAAAAAGCCATGAAGATGAAAATGTAATGAGATAAATACTAGGGCTGTTACCACCAGAGATTCCAGATCAAGCTGCACAGTTTGTGCACTGCACAGAGAATTCTAACCCTGGGAATGAGACTGAAATCCACTTTACACTTTGGTCTTTAAAGGACTGGATCACCTGAAGCAAGGGGCATCTTTTTTTCATTTGTTCACACATTCTATTTATAACTCATACAAGGATACTACATAGACTCATGGTGGCCTTGATACCCCCTTTGCAGGAAAAAGTCCAGACAACACAAATATGTAACACCTGTGTGCAGAGTTGTCTTTTATTTTTTTCTCCCAGACTGCTTGTTTCTTTTTTTCACTCCTAAGAATCGTGTATATATTTTCCTTTTAAATTTTTCTAAAACAGCCCTTCAATGTAGGCACAATTACTTTCCTTTTAAAGAAGAGAAAAATTGAGATTTTGAGAGTTTAATTAACTTGCCAAACACCTAATAAACAGCAGAAACAGCTTTTAAGTTCATAACTCTGAAGCCAGAGCTATTTTTTCCAATATGCATTTTAATACTTATGTGATTAGCTTTCTTACCATAGAAATGCCTCTCACTGATGAACTACTTACAATATTCCCTTTAAAATATATAACCATGTCACTGAAGCTTCACAATAACAGTGTCAAGCAGAAAGGATAGATCGCAATACCTTAATTCCTCAGGTGAGAACACTGAAGCCCAGAAAGACTAAATGATTTGACTTTGGCAGCAGCTTTTAATTTGGAAAAGTAGGGTAAAATCACATCCTCAGATTCCTTTCCTCTTGCTCTGTCCCTCTTGACTACAAGGACTCTGTAGAATATATTTTATTTTTATATCAGAATCAAAACACTTTTACTATTTCCACTTCAAGCCAAGATGGTATAATTGAAACCAGATTTATCCTCCTGCTTGAAACGACTAAAAAACTGGGCCAAATATTTATTAATAATGAATTTAGCAGAATTGACACTTAAAAAATATTGTCCTTCCAACATGAACATGGTGACTCTCTCAATCTATCTAGTTCTCTAATTTCTCTTTGCCACATTTTGTAGTTTTCATTTACAGGTCTTACAGAGCTTTGATCTGATTTATTCCTAAGTATTTTATATTTTGATACTATTGTTTATCGTATTATTTGTTAAATATCGAATTATTCATTATTAGCATATAAAATAAACCAACTGTTTATATTGATTTTGTACTATAAAACTTATTAAACTCAGGAGTTTTAGTAGATTTTTTTGTTATTGACTCCATCAAATTTCTACAAAGCAGTTCATTTCATTTATGAATAAGGATAATTTCACTTCTTTTGTCCAGTTTGGATGCTTTTAATTTCTCTTTTTTAAATGTTTACACTGGGTATAACATACAATAATAGGATGGATAGAAGTTAGGAGAACAGATATCCTTGTCTCATTGCTAATCTTAGGGTAAATCATTTTATCTTTCACCATTAAATATATTAGCTGTAGGTTTTTCATAAATACCCTTTTTCTGCTCTAACAGAGTCATTTCTGTTACCTACAATGAAATCTTAACTGATACAGATATTATTTAAAGAAAACAAGTATATTTTCATGAGAAATTAAAAGCACTTCTCATCACATCAATGCATGCACAAACCTATCTTTCCTCCCACTATATTGTATTAGTCTGCTAAGGCTGCCATAACAGGATACTATAAGACTGGGTAGAGTAAACAAAAGAAATTTCTTTCTTAGAGTTCTGGAAGCTAGAAGTCCAAGATCAAGGTGTCAACAAATTTAGTTTATCTCGAGGTTTCCTCCTTGGCTTGAAGATGGCCATCTTCTTTCCCTGTCCTCACATGACCTTTATTCAGTTTGCATACTTCCCTGTCTCTTCCTCATCTCATAAGGATGCTGATAGTATTGGATTAGGGCCCTACCCCTATGACCTCATTCAACTTTAATTACCTCTGTGAAGGCCTTTTCTTAAAATACAGTCACATGGGGAGTCAGGACTTCAATGTAATGTAGTACATAATAATAATCATATTAAGTTCTAGTTATGTGTCTTAGTGCAGTTATTATTCATTGATACTTAGTTGGTCAACTCATATATACCAACAATTTAAATTATATTTATATAAAATAATTTTACAGCACTATAACTATAAATATTGCTTTATTTTGTATCTATCTTAGCAAATATCAGGAGAGAAATAACTCCAGATTTTGTGCCATAGAAGTTATAAAGGTGTCAATGGTTTGGACTTTGCAATAAGCTGATTAGAATCTTTTTTCTGGTTTTACCTTTAAAAAACACAAGCTCTGATATCAGAAAGGATGAGAGCTTGAAATTTGGCTCTACTTCTTAGCAGCTCTAGGTCTTGTTCAGGTTGTTTTAACTTGGTCACCCTTATTATCCTTAAATGTAAAACAGGAAGAGGGCTTGTTAAAATTAAATGAATGTAAATGTAACCACTTTATGAAGGGTGGCTGGAACATAGTTAACGCCAGACACACATTTGTTCTTTTTACTATAATCTCTTCTTCCTTTTCTGTATTATGGGGAAAATACTGTCTAAACAAGCTGAATTGTCTGTTGTCAGGTCAGCATCAGTACTGTCAGTTCTGACTAAGGCTGGGGATTTCTTTACTCAGAACTCCTTTGCCGTGGAGTCCCAAGTTAGAATTTGCCAATGAGAACTAATTTGAGATAGAGGAGATAAAGGTCAAGCATAGTGATTTTATTTATTGTGGTGGTATGAACATTCAAGGCAGCTTTACAGATTTTTTCCTCAGCCCTCCACTTTGCAGTCCCAGTTTTGAGACTTGGATTTTTCATCCATGCCAGTGCTTGAGGCTGAAGAGGTTAGTGACTGTCCTATTTCTTAGCCATAGCCTCCTGAGCTTTACTCTCCAGCTTTAATTTTGTTCCGACATTGTTAAGGCTTAGGTTATCATATTAAGCCCATTTTTTACCCATCATGTGTGGAGAAGATATGCTTTCCTGAAGGAACTCAAACTGATAAACTAGTAGAGGGTAATAGGGATATTAAATAAGTTAATATTCCTGTTAAAAGACTTAGCACAGGGCCGGACACATAGAACATGCTCAGTAAATGTTAATTTTTTTGCTCTTTCTATACTACATTTCACTTAATTACAAATATGTTATTAAGAATATATTACATAATAATTGCAGAGTTTAATATTACAAGTATATATTAAATTCTATATATTAAATTCTGTAATTATACTTTAATGTAGTTATAGTTATTATTCCCATTTTATAGACTGAATAACCTAAATTTCAGTAACTTGCCCAATAGCACACAGAGAAAAAAATATCAGAGATGGAATTTAAACCCAGATATGGTTGATTCTGAGCCCCATATACTTTTCATGAATCCATTTGCCTACGTAGATGAAACTTAATGCAAGACACTTTACAGAACATAATTTCTACATTAGATGTCTTTTACACATCAGCTTCTGAACACTCTTAAGGAAAAAAAAAAAACAACACACGCAAGAAAAAAAGATCCAATAATCAGCTAGATAAGCCCCACTAAAAAATAAAGTTTTAATGTATTGGAAAAAAGATAAGAAATTTTGATTCTTGTATTGATAGCAATTAATTTCTAAATAGATGATGTAATAAATTTTGTCAGATTATAAATAGTTTGAATATTTGTTCTGGCTTTGAAATGTTGTATATATATATGAGATTTTCCTACCCTGAGAGTATTAAACAAATTTCAGCCAAGTAAATTTGAAGATCTAATTGGCTTTATTAAGCAATTCATGAATAGGGTACCATTCATCTAGCAACTAGAAGAGAACCCCAAAGGGTTGTACAAAGTGGAAGCCTTTTATAGAAAGAAAGGTGGGATAAGGGAACTATTAGCAAAGGAAAAGAAAGAATTGTTTGTAGACTAGGGCATTTTCTTTTGGAAATCAGGAAGAGTGAGGATTTTCATCATGCAGATTGCCTTTTCTTTCTATGGGGGGATAAAGAGGCCACATAAATCAGATTACTGGTGTGGGCCAGGAAATTCCAGAAGAGTTGATTAAGATTATATTTCTAGGAAAGAATGAAACAGAAATTAACTTAGGTATTAAATCTGGGTTTGGTATCATGGACTTTAGCACAAGAAATGACATTTGGGGCCTGTGGTTTTCTCTTTAATAAGAGATATTTTAGTTAAGGTAATAAGAGCTGCTATAATAGTTACACTCCATAATATCAGAGGCTAAACACAATTGAAAGTAATGTAAGTCCAAACGGGTAGATCTGATAGATAGTCCTTTTTCAAGATGTGATGTAGAGATTCTAGTGCCTTCCTCCTTGTGTTTTTTTTTTCAATTTAAAATTAAAATGTGGATTCCAATGTTGCCTTGCTCCTGTGCATGAAGACAGTAGAAGGAAAAGTCAAGAGGATGACGTGTGAGAGGGTTTTAAGTGTCTGACCTAAATGTTGGAGGGCATTATTTTTGTTCCATAGCTATAAGTCAGCTACATTATCACACCTGCTCGCTAAGGATGCTGAAAAATGCAATACAGCCATGTGTACAGAAAAAAGGGAAACAAGATAGACAGTCAAAAAAGAGACTGCCACGAATGGTAATGTTACCACTGGTGTGATGTGAAATCCAGTGTCGCCCCAGTGGCATGGGGGAGGAGAAACATGGAGTTGTGTGTTGTCCCTTGGTTCTTCCCCACCAACGCAGCAAAGAATTACAGGTCGGTGAGATTTAGAAAAAGTAAGATTTATTGAAAGTACATTTTATAAGGAGGTGGGCCATGCTAGGGAAGGCTTTAGCCCTGCGGAAATTGGGAGGTGAAGAGATAAGACAGTATGCCCCAAGGGAGGAGCAGGTTTTCAGCAAGGAGAGCTGTAACAATGCAGAAATGGGAAGGTCTGTTTATATTTGGGCCATGATGGTAGATCCTAGATGGCTCATATGTGAGGTTATCATGACTGACAGTTGGCTGCCACGCGATATGACACTTTGCCTGCTACGCATGTACTTAACCAGAATTCAGTCTGTCATAATTAGATTAATGAACTTTCAGGCATAGTCATGAGATTATAACGATAGTATAATGAGGCTGAAGTTAGAGGCAGTACTTTCTGTGCATGCGTCTGTAGCTGGTTTAGCCAGCAACTTTTATGGACTTCGTGCTCTAGGATTCGGGGTAATTTATAACCCTAAAAGGGGGGTATTTCTGGGAGGTCCTTAAGGAAGGTCTTCAAGGGAAATTTCTATGGTTACAGAGTTGGGCCTTAGCTCCTGTCGCTCATGCCTGACTAACTACCTAACAGTAATATCATTTTACTGGAATCGAAAATGTTCTAAATCTAGAAACAAGAGGCAATAATAAGTTGAAAAAAATAGTTATGCATGGGATGTTAAATTGGTTCCTGCATTATAAGAAGAAAGATAAAGTTTATTAAAGTTTATAGGAATGTTTTAGGAAACTATTTCTTGTTATACTGATAAAACTGAAATAATAATTATAATAATGATTTTAAAAAGTGAGAGATATCAGGCCATTTTCTAATATCTTTATGACTTTTTTCTGTTATTCCTCTCAGTAACTCATGACATATGTTCTAATGTGATCTTAATATTTAGTGAAAGAAGCTGAGATTCGTTCAGAGTTATATAGCAATGTGGTAGACACAGATCTGAACACAAATATTGGCACCCCAGTGCCATGCTGTTCACTATAGATAATCCCTTTTATAGTTTAGCATTCTAAAATAATTCCAGTATTTTTACCTCATCTAATCTTTTTAAATATCACAGCTAATAAAATCAGAATAGTTTCTTTTCTGTTGGCATCATATATTGAAAATACGAAGGCTCATTTGTTTTTTTGCTGTTGTTGTTGTTGTTGTTGTTTTAATAGCTTAAGGAAGCAAAGCATAGGACTAGCTGCTTTCTTGGCTTCATGTTATTCCCATGCGCTTGTAATTTCAAAACATACTTTAAAAAGCATGAAGTAGCTGCATGCAACTTTATTAGTTTCTTTAGCCAGAAACCAGAATTTCCAATGACATTTTTCACAAAATGCTGAGGATATGAAACATAGGAAGATATGCATGCACACCTGATTGAAAATTAATCTTTTTTATTATCTGGTCACTCAAAAAGTTGTTGGCTGAAGAGCTCTGCTGTCTACTCCTTTGCCACAGCTCTCAAGTTAACTGCTACTTACTATTCCTTTGGCTCACCTCTCCCAAGCCAGACTTCTGCTCAATGGATATTTTCAAATATTGTTTTCACTTTTCAGTAAGTTTCAGAAGAACATAGCATATGTGCATGATGTCTTTAATGCTCTTACTGAGTAGTGTTTGGCCTCTTTCTCAGTCTGAAAATGCGAGTCCACTTTGAAAAAAAAATGCATTTGTTTAGAATTGCCTCTCATGTCTGGACATACAAAATTGAATGTCAGTCAGTCTCAGTTGGATAAAATTCTACTGTTAGTAAATCAATTTAGTTGATTATTCTCCTTTTATTTTTTTCCTTCAAATCAACACTTTTTCTGCTTAATATTTTTCATATATACAAACTTACAAACTCAAGTCAATCCACAGGTTCTTTAAACACATTCTTTGAAAATAATCATATTTTTTGATAGCAAGTTGTCTAAATCAATATCAGTCACTGGGTTTACATATAAATTATCTACGAGTGTGCAGGGTGCCTGTAAATGAAAGTAGACTTTAATCGAGGTTAAAATTATTTGTCTTTAAAGTAAACAAGTGATTTTCTTTCCTTCCTTCACCATAAGACTCCTGTGAAGATAAACCTCAGCAGTGAATTTACTTAAGAGAATCTCTTATCTTTTTTCTTCAATATCGATGCCTATTAAAAAAAAAATCAATTTGGAAATTTTGAAACAATAGCACTGACACTCTCCATAGAGATTGTGAGACCTACTGTGACACTACACAGTAGAGGATGACATAAAGAATAAGCTTTCCCTAACTAAGACATTTAATTGTTAGCACAAATATAAAATGCAATACAGCCATGTTTACATAAAATAAAATAAGATATTGTCTTTCTAATTCCCTCAAACAAAAAAGAAATTATATTGATTAATTACAATATTTCACAATGGGAATCTAGGATACATTTTAATGATGTTTACACCAACGCTTGGCAAAATTCCATTTTCTGTGAAATGTAATGCAATTACAAGTTATAATCTTATTACCATGCATTAGTGCCATTGATTTAATTTTTCAAATTTTTCTTTAAAGATCTAATATTTAAAAAATCTTTCTTTACAAGTCCTATGTAGAAGTAGTTATTGTAATAGTACACTGTGTATATTGATTTGAAATATCGATATAGAACAATTAAATATGCAAAGTATTGATAACTGTTGAATATAAGTGGTAGGTACATCATTCCTTTAACATTTTTGTATATGTAAAATATTAATAATAAAAATTTGAAAAATACAAAAATATAAATCAGAAGAAAAACCTACATTACACAATTGTCATATATACAAAATAAATGTTTAAAGTTTGAGGGTAAATATTTTCTTAAATTCTCTTGCAATAATAGCGTAATACAATAGCTAAGGGCTATTCATTTTCTCATTATCAGCAGTATCCTCACTTATAATACTTTTTTTAAATGTTCTTTTTAATATATATACCTTCTGGCATCTCTACTTGTATACAGTTCCAAGTGCTGTATTTACTATAAGTGACTTTAAATACTCAGTGATATCTATAGATGTGTGTATAAATAAACAATTATATCTTTGGGGTAATTGTTTAAATGAGTAATTCACATTAGCCATTTACTCAGCTCTTGAAAGAACTTGAGTTCTTAATAGGAGTACACATTTTAAAAGTGACTATAGCAAGTTCTTTAGGTTAGGATATTACTATATTAATAGAAATTAGCTTGAGAAATAATAGAATTTTTCTTTGA
Organism: Pteropus alecto; assembly: GCF_000325575.1. NCBI lineage: Eukaryota > Metazoa > Chordata > Mammalia > Chiroptera > Pteropodidae > Pteropus > Pteropus alecto. The sequence continues at coordinate 20,294,032 of NW_006443138.1, read as the reverse complement.
TTTATATTCAAGATATATAGTTAAAATGTGTACCAAGCAGCATTACTCTTGTATGAACCATGAATGCAAAATATGGATTTAAATAGCCCAACTGTCTGCAACACTCCAAGTACTGTCTTGAATCTAAAACTTTGTTCAGTGTTCTGTCCTTTCACTTAAGAGGTTTGCCTAGATTGCTTCAATTAGAAGATTAGTTAATCCAGCCAGGAGAGCAGTGCTGTCTTTGCCTGGAAAACAGACCATCTTTACCAGTAACCATGAATAACACGAAACTGTTTTTGCCAGCAAAAAACTTTCTTGGTAATACAAAGCTGTAAACCAATAAATAACTTCGGTGTTGCCTCAGAAAACTCCTATAAATCAATTCATCAGTGACTACAATCTGCTTATCTGGGCAAAGCTCCCACTTGTCAAACAACAGTTCACTTACCAAGACTGGCTTCAAGATCCTCACTTCTGGGCGTTCACCAATCATCAACTATTACGTCCCACACTTCTCTCAATACTAGTCACTTCTACACCTTGAAAGATTTGCCTAAAAAAAAAAACAACAAAAACTTGAACGCAGACCACAAAATTCTATGGACTCTCACTTCTGACTTGTCCTTTGAGACCCTTCTGACCACAAGACGGTGTTTTCACTTCCTGAAGTGATCGCTAATCAGTTTAGTTTTGCTTGATTTACAGGTTGCCCGGTGACATCTAAGAATTCACTTTTGCTGCAGGAAAATTTTCAGACTACATGAAAGGACAAAGTGCAAGGACTTTACTGACTTTACTAAAAATGTCGTATGACCACTTTTTGCGCCTGCTTGCTAATTAATGACCCATATAGTAGAACTTGGTATGAGACTGGTTTTCATCAGAACACAACACACCTGTTTGTAAGTTTATATGAAAAATGACTATAGATATTCATTTATCTCTAATTGTTTATAGGCCAACTGTATCCACTAAAAGTTCAGAGAAATTGGGAATGGTCAAACTGGCTTACATCATTTTGAAAAAGTAAGGTAAATGACATTGGTGGGGCATCGTAAATTGCATGTGCTATTATTGAAATGCATATTATTCATATGAAGTCATGACAAAATAACACTGCGTATACATACCCCCCAGTGTATTTTCCTTTGTAGGAAAAAAAGAAGTATTTTAGTAAACATAAGAAAAATGTTAAGAAAATGAACTAACTAAAATCAGTATCTAGAAAACAAGATTAAACTAACAATTATATCATATTGCCAGAAAGTTGCTATGCCATCAAAGAAACTTCAATTGCATATATTTTTCCTGATAATGGCCACTCACATACGACTATATGAGTTAAAGTGAATAGAATATTGCCTAAAAATAAACTTTAAATAATTTTTATCTTTGGGAATATCACAAAACCCCTGCATAAGAGTAGGCATAAGGTAAGATTTTAATAATAGTACACAGTATATCTGTCAATCAATGTAGTACTTGCAAGGTACTCACCTATTGCTATAGCCTTTGAGAAAAATTATGCAGTAGTTCAAACTTGTTTGTAGAATTCCTCTCCTCTCTTCTTGGCTTCTTCAATATTTTAGTCTGTGTAGAAAAGATGTATTCCAACTGAAGTATGAGTGATCGAAATCAGTCACTACTAAATTGTTTATTTCAACTATTTAAAATAAAGCATCGTGTGCAAAGCACTATGATGGGCTTGCGTGAATTTGTATTGGTGAGATATGTATATATGTAAATGAACACAAATTAAAGCATTTGAGGTCTTAGAAGTCAGATCTGGGTATTGATTCTGGTTCAGCCTTTTATTATCTAAGTCACAATGAGAAAATCTCTTAATTTCACTGAGCCTTAGTTTTCTTATGTCTTAAAAAATTGGGTTATCAATGTTGAGTTCCTATGATGGTATGAAGATTAATAAAATAATGTATAGGAAGTAATCTATTTCCCATTTTTAAAAGAGGCCACATTCTAGCTGGGGAGAGAGAGAAAGAAAAAATATATAAATTGGTAGCTATGGAACAAACAGAGTTAATGTACAGGTGTAACCCATAACTATGACATACAATGGGTAGAAATGATTTTTCTGGTAATTTACAGATCCATTTCTTATTGGCACATGATGATTTCACTGCTTATGAGTACTTAAAATCGCTCCAACAGGTAGGCACTTGCATTGCTTCTGTTTTCAACAAGACTGCATCACACAGTTGTGAACACCTTACACGTAGGAATATCATCTTGTCTCTCAGTTGGTAGTAAATTTTTTTTAGGGAGTGGAATTAGATTGCCCACTGAAATATAAAGAAGGTAATACACCATGGGTGAGAAGATGTAATTATCATAACTGCCTTTCTCTTCACCTTGTCCCTTGAAGTGTAACTTTTAATGAGATAAAGACTTGAAGTAGAAAGTAGCTCTATGGGTTTTGTTTTTTATATGAAGGTAGGCTGAGCTAGGTTGAGCACACCAGCATCATTCCCAGTTAAGGAGCGAATGTTTTGTTTATAAAATGCTCTGGCTCTAAAACACCTTCAGCAGACTCATGATTGCAAAAATTCATTTTGCAACTCCTGCTGCTGATTTTAATGATGTCAATGTGCCGCTTATTATCTACTTTTTATTTTTTATTTTGAGTGTGTAGAAGAAAAGAGAAAGTAATTTATCTTTTATTGTTTTTGTAGTCTGTATAAAATTTCTGAAGGAAAAAAATATATATAGGGATACTCCTTGCTCAGAAAAAAAAGAAACCGAAATGTAGCAAATAAAAGTGTGTTAACTCAAGAAGGCAATATTCTGTTCTTAAATTATGTATACAAATTTAGTCCTTTGATTCTTCAGTTAATGAAAGTAGAATCCTATTATGATGTGAGTCATTATAGAAGCAAATCACACCTCTTAGAACAAGCCTTTGCTTTTTCGATGAACTCCTCCTGCCCTAAATGATTTTCTTTTTTCTTTCACCCATAGACATTCTTCTTCTTCTTCTTCAGGAAACTCTTTCTGATTTCTGTTTCATATTTAATACCCACATCCCCCCTTTACTTGCCTTAGCACATTTTCAGATTCTGAATTGCATAAGGTATATTAAATATCTATTGTGGGCCTAGTTCAATTTTTTTTCTGAAAATATTTCTTTAAATAAAAATGTGTTATTTGGATTCAATTTCTAGCTCAGTCCATGTGACCCCAAAATGTTATTGCTTTTTAATCTTTAAAGTGAAAATGGTAATAATATTTATGTGTGGGTTTGTTGTGAAGATTAAGGTAACACATACCTAGGATTTAACCTAGAACGTATTGAATATTTAAGAATTTTTAGCTATTATGAAAATGATTAATATCTACTGTTGTTATAATGGAGTCTATGCCTCTAATAAGTATTTGCTACTTAACTAATATAGCACTCTGTATTGTTATATAAATGATACTCTTGAATTTGTATCGTTTCCATAATAAAATTATGAACCCCTCAAAGACTGCGATAATGTCATCTATTTCTTTCACGTCAGTTCACCCTATCCAATGATGTACTTTATTCAGAATCAGGTATATAATAGGAACTTGCTGAATAATTACATCAAATTATGTGGAATAGTTATGAATTTAATAAGCATGTATTCAATCTGTCCTGTGTGCAAACAACTGTGGTAGACACAAGCCTTCTTTCCAGGAAATTCACAGTTTAATGAAGTAAGTAAATGACAGTGCCAAAGAAGAATCCTAATAGAAAGGTCCATTGCTTGTGAAATAAATACAGCCCAATAAATTTACGACATTTAAAATGCACACATTTATGTAGTATATATTTTAAGCTTTGTAGGTCATACAGTTTCTGTTACAACTACTCAACTCTAGTATTGTAGTGTGAAAGCAGCCATAGATAATATATAAACAAATATGTGTGAATATGTTCTAATAAAACTTTATTTATGGTTATGAAGTTTAAATTTTACACAATTTTTCAAATCACTGTTAACTAAGAAATGTCTAAACCTGTAGATAATTTTTTAGTTTATTTGAATCAACCTGATGACAATTGCCGGGAAGCAAATTCTCAATTAATTAAGAAAATGCTCTGGAGAATGGCAGTTTTGCAGCTTATTTTATACATTAGAATAAAAAGAGGAGATGAAAGGAGGGTTACATGAAATTCATTGGTGGTAGGTTAAACGGGTGGGAGAAAGCAAAGCAGGGAAATCTCAGATTGGATACAAAATAAAATGGAGATACATACTTCTTTTACACTGGTGGGTAGAGGATTGTTAATAATTAACATTTACAGCACATAGAGATGGTATTCGGGGAACAGACAGTGAAGGGTTCTGTGGTCTCGTGCTCTGGTGGTGGGTTGTGTTCTGAGGGGTCCGGAAAAAGGGATTAATTACTCTGATGTTCAAAGGGTATGTTATCTTAGATACAGAAAGACAGTAGGCAGGCTTACTGAAGGTAAATATTGACCTTTGTTAAGAAAGCTACAGGCCCAGGATATGACTTCTCACCATGACCTACTTTTCGTTAGAAATTTTTATGTTTGGTCTCTGAGTTTGTAGGGCTCGCCATGCAAGCCTCTCTTGAACTTGTCAAGTTTAATATGTGACCCCTTTTTTCGTCCACATCAAAAAATACGATTTTTCCTTTGATATTTTCCCCACAACCATTTAATAATGTAAAACTCTTTTTAGCTTACAGACTGTTAAAAAAAAAAATAATAGGTGGTAGGGCAGACAGAGCCCCAAAGCCACAATTTGCTGATTTCTGGTCTATATAATTGCATCTTATTAGATGGTAATTGCCTTGTCTGTCTCTATGCTATGCTAAAAGTCTAGTAAGTGCCAAAAAAGATTGAGATAAGGCATTCAAGAAATTTAAGAAAGAATTCGAACGGCTCTAAATTGACTACCAATGGGGAACAATTAGCTTCATTCTGTTCCCTGACTGGAAGTTGCAGCCATAAATCAGGTCAGCCAACAGACAAGGTACATGCTACTTGGCATACCAAAAAATAAATAAATAAATGAAAATTCTCTAGACCGTTATCTATGTATTCACTTATTTTGCTCAGTCAACATCATTATCATATTTCCAAAGGATTGTTTTTAGTCAGTCTTGACAACGGATGCTGAATTTCCTAGAGTATTTGACTACACAAATTAAGTGATCTTTTCCTTTCTGCTGTCTCCCACCATTTTCACCTTGGAAATAACTGAGCTTCCAGTGGATCTAGTTTATAGCTTTTTATTGCTCAAGGCATGTCTCTAGCTTTTAGTCATTGTGACCCCAATTTGAAAATGCTTCTATCCTTAAATCTGACCCCTCCTGCCTTTCCCTCAAGCCTTGACTGCACACAGAAGCAGGGATGACCCTTTTACCACACCTTCAATATAATCTCTTTTCAACAGATATCCTGGCAGTGCCTTTGAAAAATATTTCCTGGGGTCTGTTTATACAAAATTCTGTAAGATGTAATATTTTTTTTTAAGTAATTGAAATATGCCTGTAGTCACAGCTAATATCTAAAATCTTGAAATGTTTGACTCTTTTTAACCTGTGATCTTGTTCTCTTGAGTGGTCTGTGGCTCTGACCACATTCATTTCATAAGCAATATCCTTTTTCCATTAGGATTCTCCTCTCTCACTGGATTTAAAAAAAGATATATTTTCACTCTGACTGTTAGTCTGGCTTCTCTGACTTCTCCATTCTTTTGTTGTCTCTTTGAGCTTGTCTCTTGGTGTCATGGATATTTTATATAGGTCATGCACTGTACAGGTATTATCTCCAGCTAAATCCTCTGTCTTTCAAATGTCGAATAACCAGCTTGATAATTGTCTAAAATATTCAGTGCTTTTCAGCTAATTCACCCCTATATAGAATTAAAACATGATTTCTTCTCAAAATTATTTTCTTCTTCTTTCCAACTAAAATATTTATAGTAGAGAAATTTCATATTTATCAGCTGTCCCTTCTTGTCACCTCCAAATAAGGAAAATATTCAAGAATATATATCTGAATATTTTTTGTTTTTGTTTTGCATAAATAGCAATAATACATCTTGCCTTGGTGGTCAAAAAACAAAACAAAACAAAACAAAACCATTAGATGTGTAGCATTAGATGTGAAATTAGACCTGAATTTAAATTTTAATTTTTTTGTTTCTATTATTCAATCAAGTCATTTCACTTCTCTGAGTTTCTGTTTTCTTATCTGTAAATATTGGAATCACAAGGACAATAATACCTACCTCTAGGATGATTGTTAAATGTTTTATAAATGTCACTTATTATAACAGCAAGTAATCTTGAAAGAGTGCTTCTTCTCATAGAATTACAGGGGGTTTTCTCTCTCAACTTTACTTGTACAAGAATATACAAGGAATGAATGTTTAAAGATTTTGTGGGGTGAAGAGGAAGAGGGTTTCCATCATATGTCACATACCAAACTAGAAACTCCCCTTTATACATCTGATATTTTTTCTAAAAATTTTCCTTTCTTGGCAACTGTCAGCTCATATCTCTTGTCCTGAATAACCTCTTAGATCTATTTTATTGTTCTTCACATTTCAGTCTCAGTGATTAGTTTTTCTTTCCACTTAGATCATTGAAAATTCAGCAATGAGTCAACCCTATTTCTCTAGGAATTATTTCAGCAGCCATCTCCTATATTTTCAAATATGCCCCCAGTGGTCTCATTCAAACCCCTCTTCTCCGCCCATACTCCCAACACCCCAAGAGACTTATCAAAACATTCGTTCTAGGAAACCTATCTCTTTCTCAAGCAAATTAGCTGCTTTGATATTGAATCACATGATGAAAGAGATGTGAGCTATAAATTGACAAAACCTGTAGGAGATAATTGAGTGCAATATCTAAGTGCAACAGTATTTTAGATCAGCAAGGTCTCAAACTTCGCATGAAGTTGGACATCATATATTTATTCCATAAATTCCAATTTGACAAACAGACTTTATTAATCATATATAATCTGTACTTTCTTCTATAAAATAGAATTTTGTTAAAGAATATCTTCATACATCCACACTTACCCACATTCACACACAGTGACAAAACTATCCTATTAGGAAAAGGATACTTATTTTTGACATCCTTCTTTCTCCTTAAATCCATTTCATTGCCTACCGCAACCTATCCTTCCCTGGCATCAAATGACAAAGTAGAAACTTCTTCTGGGCTTGACATTACAGCACCACCTTCAACATTCACGGCCTAGTAAATACTACCTCCAACATTCATCTGCCTAGTAGTTTCCTTGACCTCACTCACTTCTTTTAAAAATAATAGCTAGTGGCTTTATATATTATATATTAGTTGTGTCTAATTTCTCCTCTCAGATAAATCCATTTACATTTCTTTGGCTATGTGTAGAATTGTGAGGTCTTAATTTAAAATTTTAAGTATTTTGTGGGAAATCTTTTAATCAAACTTCTAATTTATGAGATCATGATATACAGGCAGACTATTTTAAGAGAGAATGTGAAATGCTTCATTTAATTGGGTTAGTTGGATGTGGCACCATTTGACTACAAGTAGGAATAGCATTTTGGAGGCTAGTAAAGTTTAAGATCACAGACTATTCAGTGAACTAAAGACTGCATACATTTTTATTGTAAATAATTTAAATACATAACCTTATATAGAAATCTTTCAGAAATGTTCCAGCATAATATAGTTATTAATTAGTGTACATGTGGATTGCTTTATATGGCTATTATTTCTCTATCTCTATTAATCTCTTGGTTAAACAAATCTTTTGTTACTATTTATGAGATTTTACTAATTTAGAGTGTATAGTGATGTAAACATCGTTGTTGCACTTAAAGAGGTTTTTAACCAATGCACAAAAGTGTAAACTTAATATTTGTCTTTTTTGCTATACCAATACAAATTTTAAAAATCCCTTATTTAACACATTTGTACTAGAGCGAAACTTTAGAGTCAACCAATTTCCAATATATGCCAATGAATTGTCAAAGAAATCATAAATAATTAAAAAACAAACAGTAAATGTAACAAGGAATTACTAATGTAAAAAACATTGTTCTAAGCCCATTAGATATATTAACTCATTTAATCCTCACGATCCTGTGGATTTGGTACTGACGCCATTCTACAGAGGAGGATACTGAGGCAGAGGGATTCATTTGCTCAAGGCCACATGGAAAGAAACAAATGGTACAATGATAAAATGATAAAATGTGGCTTTCTTTTAAACCTACTGGCTCCTAAATCTATGTCTAAAGCCACAAGGAATTCTAGAAAAATAGTCAGCAGGGCCCTTTTACCTGGATCAAGGGAGTACTTATTCCTGTTTTCACATTTTAAAGACATAGAAAGCTTTAGAAAGAGCTACTTACGTGTTCGTGTTTTGGGTCCTAGTGAATACATTTCTATTTTTTCTTTATTTTGATTTCATTTGTAGTTTCTAAAGCTATGTTTACATGCTGCCCTTATTTTAGTATGATCATAGATCACTATTTCTGTAGAGCGATGACAGGTTCCATCATCAGTTAAGTTTGTTTTTCTTAATAATGGAATTTGTGGATTCTCCGGTATGTTAATAGGTGCTATGATTTCCCAAAAGGGAGATCTCACTTTAAAGAGTTTCTCATATTTATCCAACTCTTTGTGTTTGTATGTGTGCATCCTAAAGGACTGATGCTCTCTGAAAGTCACTCTGGGAAAAAAAACATAATTTAATGGTCATAATTAAGGTATTTGTGATGACTGATATGATGTATGTTAACTATATGAATATTAAAGCATTTAGCTCTGGTAATTTATTAAATGGGAGATGAACCAAACTTTTTAAATATAGAGAAAAATATAAGAAAAAAATTACAAAATCTTTTGAGAATCCATGTTTATTGCTGGTATTATCCTGGTAAAATAATTTCTCCAACTCCATGGTTCCTCTCCTTCTGCTGACGTGTGAAGAATGCACTAGCAAACCATGACTGAATCTCTATTTCTGTAACTTCATCTACATTCACTTTCCCCCATTATCATTCTTTTCAAATAACCATAATTTGAAAATATGAATTGAAGTCCAGAGGACTAATTGCCTTAAACCAAAATTATATCCAAGCACTGTAACTGCATTTGTTTCAATGCTCTATTGCTTTCTAATGGAATGAGTGGCGAATAACTTGTAGTCATCTTTAATCTACTAAAGTATTTTTTCTTTTTAACTATAATTCTAACGTCTATTTTTAAAGAAATACTATGTTCACAAAATGATTCAAACTTTTTGATAATTGAATGTATCTTGAATCATTATTTTAGATTAAATATCTATTTATGAAGGGAAAAAAGCATGTGGGAACGAAGTGGAAAATATAAACAAAGTGACATAAGATTAAATATCTAGAGAGTCATTTATGTGATTTTAATTAATACTCATTACAAACTAATGCTGATCGTTGTCAGTTCCAATATATCTAAGTCAAATGGTTAAGTATCTTTATTTTTTTTTTAATTTTTTTGGCAGAATGCTTCTGAAAGAAAGATGGTGAGTAATCTGTTTCTGGTTTTCTCCTCTTTGTCAAGCTTAATATTGCCTCTGCTTCCAAAAAGATTATAAAACAACAACAACAAAAACTATCTTTGAAGGGAAAAATATGGTACTCTTTTAAATGAATTAAGTCTCTTGATGATGATGAAATATGTAATTTCCTCTCTTAGTTTGTTTTTCCTAGTTTGTCTTTAATTTTATTCCTGTCAAATATTTCTAATAATACATCTTAAGGTGTTATCTTTAGGGAATGAGTCTCCCTTCTCCACCTGTTCAATTAATCCTACATGTTAATATCCCTAAAATAAATAAGTTTCACTGGTTGGGCAGCATCATGAGGAAAATACGCAGCTCTGCCAAGGATGAGACTCCACCCATCACTATACACAGAGTTTGTACACATTTTAATTTCACTGGTGTTGTTCCTTTGAGAGACTCTGTAGGCCTGTAAGACTAAAAAATTGTAAAGTGTTTTCAGTTAATGTTCTCTGCTAACTACTTCTAAATGCAGCCAAGTTCTTGCCTCTCTAAGTTAAATGGGATGAAGGCAGAAGGGGAATGTTCACACTGGTGTGTGGTTTAAGTTTGTCTGGGGTGTTAACTCATGTCACTGAGCAGTGAAAGTTGTATATCCTCAGAAGTTTTTTTTTAACAAAATGTTATATGCCTTGGAGGTTGTCCCAATGGTATCTTGTAGAAACGTGGGTATGGGCTTTGTCATGTCAAGGAGAAAAATTCTGAAACTAACAGTGGAAGTAGCATTTCATGTCTTTCTGTTGTTTGTATGTCTCAAGCCCGCATTCTGGATTGTCCTTCTTCTCCATGGTATTCTTTATGTCTTTACAAAAGAGCCTGCTCCTTTCCTTCTATGAAAGCAGTTTTTACCTCACTTTTTTTTTTTTCACTAGGCCTTTAAATGTTACTTTGGTTAAATAATTACTCTTTAGTAATTTTTTTGATACTTATAAATGTATCCTTTAGTTAATTTCCAGAACTTTGTGTAAATTAGCTTTTTGCTGGTTTAGAAACAACTCAAAATGTTTAGTTGTTTAAAACAACAACCAATTATCATTTTTTCATGAGTCTGTGGTTTTACTGATTTAGATCAAACTTGGCCGATCTTGACTGGGCTTACTTGTGTGTGTGCAATTACCTGGTGTTAGGCTGGGCTACCTGCTCTTGGATGTCTTTGCTAGTTCACCTTCAAATGATAATCATGTAACTCCACAAGCTAGTCTAAGGAGATTTTCATGGCTGCGGCAGACGTACATAAACCAAAGTTGGAACTGTGCACAGGTTAATTTAACACTCTATTTGAGTCAAGTTACTCCTGTACAATCGGCTAAAGTAGGCAAAGGGCCAGGCTCAGAATCAGTGGAGGACGGGGCACTATCAAAGGGGAGAATTATAGGTAGGCACGAAACATTATTTCCATCAATGTCTTCCTTCTGCCACAAACTTTATCTGAATAAAAGAGATATGCTAACAAAGAATAACATATAAAAAATACTCATTGAAATGATCATTAAGATATGGAAGTAATGGAGATAAACCTAAGGGATTGCTAAAATAAATGATAATACATCCATATGATCAATATTGCACAGTCACTGGAAAACCTGTTTTAGAATAATATAAATGACATGGGAAAATATTTCTAATACATTCAATGAAAAAGTAAGATGCAAAATTGTATATACAGTAACATCTAATAGTTAAAAACATTTACACATATGTATACAAATAGAAAAAAATGGAGAAGGGTCACCAAAATGTTAATAATTAGCTATAAATGTGAATACAAAAAATATTTGTTTTTATTTTTATTTCCCAATTTTTTATAATCAATATATATTATTTTATAATCAGAAACAATATAAAATAAACCTATTATAAATAGTAGCCTGTGGAAGCATCCAAATTTTAAGATGGCATCCAAAATTCACTCCCTCTAATATATACACTCTGTATAATCTAAGAGAGACTGTATTATAAATGTCACTCTTACAATTAGATTATTTTATATGACATAATTGAAGGATTTTGATGTAATTAAGATCCTAAATCTGTAGATTTTGAATTCATCAAAAGTGAGATTATTCTGGGGGGATCTGACTAAATCAGATGAGTCCTTAAATGGTAATTGTGACTTTTTTTTAAAAAAAATGAAGGTAAAGATTTAAAGCATGAGAAAGATTCTCTTGCTGGTTTCCGAAAAGAGACGTATTGCAAGAGGGCCATTTAGCTAGGACCTGAGGGTGTCCTCTAGAATCTGAGAAAGATCCAGTTACTCTAAAAAAGAAAGTAGAGACCTTAAGTCTCACAGCCCTAAGGAACTGAATTCTACTAACAACTAATGAGCTTAGAAGAGGATCCAAAGCCTCAGAGGAAATTGCAGCCCTGGATGGTACTTGGCTTAGAGTCAGCTAACCTGTACCCAGACTTCTGGCCCACGGACACTGAGAGATAATGAATTTGTTTTGTTTAAGATGCTAAATCTGTGGTAATGTGTTATGTAGCTATAGAAAACTACATAGCCAATACCCTCTAACGTTTTTTTATTTCCTAAGCTTTCTAGATATTTGTTGCGAGTAATACTGTATTACTCAAAATTATGCCACCATCAGTCACAGTTAATTAGCATTATTGTACACATTCACTCTTGTTTAAAAACTTTCAAAATGATAATTTAACATCAGTTATCAAATGAGAATCATGAGATTTAAGTCTGTGCTATGTAAATACTCACTAGAAAATTAAATAGACAGTATTCTCTTAGAATTAACAGGTTGTCCAGCCATCACAGATGTAGAATTTTATCGAACATTATGTGATGAAAAAATTTTCAATGGTCATAATTAGTAGCATCAACTTTCCAAAAATTTAGAGCCATGTAAATATTTTTCATATGAAAAATGTGAAAAATCATCGCAAATGACAATAACACAGAATTTGACAATGTGTGATACTTGGTGTTCCTTCTGTCTTCATTACTTCTGGCAGATAGTTATCTTTTTCTCTAAGTCCCATCTTAGCATCCAAATTATTTTCAAAACAGCACTCTAGTCAACTATATCCGCCCATCTACTTCGTACTGGGAAATACAATTGATTTTCCCCTGAGAACATAACATTTACTACATGATTTAAATAACCCAACTTTTTCTAATACATTTCAGCAATTGAAGACTTAGACAAAATCTGTTTCATTTATTTTCATTACAACTTTAAAATGGACTAATAGAATTTGTTCTAATAAAGTTCAAAAGAATCATTAGAGTTTACAAGAAAATAGCATCGAACGTATTATGCTGATTCCTTTTCCTGATGGTTTACTTAGTCCAAAAGTGGCCGGCTCTCATAGCTATAATGCTGAACTTGGACAAGGCCACAACCATGCTAGTACAAGATTGACTTCATATAATTTCTTTGAACAAATCTCAATGGTCCTTCCTGCTATTTATCCTTCCAAGAGCATTTACTGTGCAACTTGGAACACACTCTCTTCTGGGCCTCAGTTTATGCCTATTTCAAATGAGTGTTTTAGACTACAGCAGTGGTTCTCAAAATCTAGCCTTCGATCAGCAGTAATATTACCCCAGAAGTTGTTAGAAATGCAGATTTTCTCATTTAACCTGAGGCTTAATGAATCAGAAACTTTGAGGTTGAGAGGTATTTTAATTGACAAGTCAGCTAGGTGGACTAGATTATCTCTAAGAGATATTTTGGATCTGATATTTATTTTTTTATAGCAGTTTTGGGTTGTTGCTGACACATTTTTAACCTCTCTGATTTTCAAAGTCCCAGTATGGACTTGGCTTAGCTGAGCATACGAATTTTTAGTTTAGAGGGGAGGCAAGGTCATTTCTTTTTGGTAGTGGTGTCAGGTCTAGAGTGTAAATTTTAAAATCAAAAGATTGCTTGCTGTTGTCCTTAATGCACTTCCTTCTTACTCCATCCCCCAGAGGTCCGAGCCACCTATGGCCTCATCTTGTTATCCTTCGCTCCAGGAAAACATTCCCAAAAAGACGGAAAACATTCCCAAAAGGAAGGTTTTGGTTTTGCTGTAAAGCGAAGGCAGTCTCCACAGTACAGATAGATTTAATTTGTATATCAGAAATTCTTGCAATTTCATTGCTTATTTCCATCAAAAGAAATTCTAAGAGAGAAGAGGTTGTAAACTTTGGATTTAGACAAAACTAAGATTGAATTCTGACTATATGATTTAAAATTATGTAATATTCTGTAAGTTATCTGATGTCTCTGTGTTCTTTTCCTTTACAGTCTATAAAAATAGAAATACTAACAATCCCGAAATAAGATAACATGAATGCAATTACCTGGTATACAGCAGGTGTTTAATAAATTGTACTTTGTTTCATTTCCCAGTCTTGCAATCAGGGACTGGGGGCCAAACGACTCTATTTTCCAAAGCCATTTTCTGCCTGAGCCAGCTAACCCATATTCTAAATCTACATTTCAGCCAGATAAACTTCTACCTACTGGATAAAGATTTCGATTTTGTGACACCATCATTTTTACCATCATTGTATAGATTCACTTTTGACTACTTTTCATCCTCCTGCTGCTTTTGCCAACAGTGACTGCCAGTTGGTAGTAAATAATCTAATCTAGGGAAGCATCACTGTAATAATAATAACAATAATTTAAAAGAATAATAAAATTAACATTTATTAAGAACTTTCCATAAGTCATGTACTCTTACATATAATGACTGACTCCTCAAAGCAATCTTTTGACACAGGTAGTATTATCCTCATTTTATGTACGAAGAAACCGAAGCACAAAGAAGACAGATATCTGCCCCCAAATCACAAAGCTAGGAAATGAGAGACTGTGGAGTAAGAGTGTAAATGAAATAGAAATGCTTGCTATCTGAATTTCCACAGACAATTTGAAAATAACTAGTCAACTTAAGCAAAATTGTTTTAAAAGCCAGAATCACAAATAAAGCTCTTAAAATATAGTGATAATTGAAATGAGTAACTATTTGGGGGAAAAGCAAAATTCAGCATATATTATTGTTCTTTTTGTCATGCCTCACATATCGATGCATTGACCTCTTTATAAATGTCCAATATAATTGAATCAGGTTCTGGAATGTAGTGTGCATGTGTGTATGCATGTGTGTATGCCTATATCTCTGTGTGTATAAACAGACAAATACTTTTAACAATATAGAAATCAGACTGAGACTTTTTATGAGTTTAAGAACAATATCAAATTTTCAAAGATTATTTGGCATGCCAAATTCAAAAATACATAGTTCAGTGCAAACATACCTATTGTTATAGTCATCAGTTACTTACTAATAACCACTATATGTGAACTGGTTAGATTGTCAAAGAAGAGACAGGTTTAATTATATACAATCTGTTTTCAAAGTTGTGTTTACCTTTCCCTTTAGCTCTAGAGAATATTTATTTAACATCCATTCAATCATCTATGGAAAGTCCAAACCTCCAAAGGCATTAAAATATCTGAATACAGGGGAAGAAAAATTCCATTCTTACTAACCTTTGCCTCTGGTTTCCTATTTCAGGGAATTAAATTCGTTTAGGAATTGTTTTATCATCTCAACTACATAATTTCTCTCTTACCATGTTCGCCTAGATATAGAATTCTGCCCTTTAGTCTCCACAAAACAGCAATTCACCCCCACCCAACATATAGATGACATTTTACTTTTTCTTTCAACAAAGGTTAATAAAATCTACAATATGGGATATGCACTATTTAGAAGCAGGGATATAAGCAGGATAGACAAGATTGTCACAAATCTAATAAATTACAAAAAATACATATTAAATAAGAAAACATAAGATAGTCATGCATACCCTTAAATTATAAAGCAGTATATATTTAGGGGGCTGGACGTGTAGAGAAAGGAGTCCATTTTACTTTATGTAAAGCGGACAGAAGCGGCCTTTTTTGTGGAGTTTTATTTATCCAATAAGATTTATATTTTTTTGAAAGATTATTTAAGCTACTGAGTTGAGTAGCAGAAGGATCAATTAAGAGGCTGTTGTCCAGGTGAGTGATGATAGCGGCTTGCGTGAGGGTGGCAGCGGGGACAATAATAAGACCTATTTATACTATTCTTTGGAGTAGCTACTCTCAAAATGTGGTCCCTGACAAACAGTGTCAGGCCACACCCTAAATTTACCGAATCAAAAACTCTGTGAATGAATTCTGACATTCTGTTTTTAAAGTTGCCCGGGCAATTCCAATGAATGCTAAAATTTGAAAGCCACTACTTAGAAGAGTTGATAAGACAGAGGGCAAATAAGCCAGAGAAAATAATCAAGGTGACTAATACCTACTTTTGTATGTTTTTAGAGGAAACTGTAACAGACTTTCCTCACTTTAGAAGATTTAAGGAAAATGAGAAAATTTTCTCTTTGCACTTAAATACTTCCGAATCAATGTTGGGTATCTAGAAAAAAGTTCCTCAGCCACTTCTGCAACTCAAGTTTTAGTGAACCACGTATCACTTGACCACTCACTCGTATTGTCTTTTTCCCTCCTCTCTTTTCTCTGCACTCTACTTTCAGTTTCTGTTCATTTGCAGTGTGTAACAATTTCCCTCCTCCGTGGCTCCTTCAGACTATTAGCTAAAACCTACAAGTCTAACCTTCCCTCCTGCAATACAATTTCCAAAACAAACATAGTTCTTGTTCAGGGAAGAATTCTGGATCAGCTATTGAGAAAATATATTTTCATCCCCATTGAATGAAGAAGTCAATTTTGACTTGAAATAAATTGAAAATATATTGAAAATAATTTCAGTAATAAATTGGATTGGATTATTTCTATTTTTTAAAAAATAATCCAATTATTTTTTTAAAAATAGAAATTCAATTTTTAAAAATTGTACATACATGTTGCCAAAGACATTCATTAAAAGTATTAAAATTACTGGCAGTTTTGATGGGCTTTCATATCCATTTGGGACTTCAAAGAAAGTATAATTACAATTTAGAATTTTACTATTTAAATAAATTTTTATAAATATTCTCTTAAAATCTTACACTAAAACAGTAGTGATTCCACTTCACTTTTTTACAAATTATTTTTAAAATTTTGATGAGTTACTACTATTATGCTTTAAAATACGATACAGAATTGAATTAACAGCATAATTTTCTATTTAATAATAAATTTTTCTTTCTTTCAGTTATTTTACCGCAACAATATTGCACTTCTTTTTAATATTGATGAGATAGCACTGTGTAACAAAATTTTTTTCTTTTCTAACTGTTGTTCTTTTCGAAAAATGCTGCTCTATTAATCATAACTGTGGCGGCTCAATGCTTAGATTGCAACATAAAATGTAATATATTAAAATTTGTTCCAGGCAGATCTGAGACAGGGAGTTCAGTATTTATTAATGCTTTCTCAATTTTAGGCTTAGGGAAAGCTGTATTAAATACAGTAAAACTTGTGGCACTGCCTTCACATTCAATTTTTTGAGGCACAAAAAGAAGTTTCTATCATCTAAAATAGACTAAAATAAAAATCATCTTCTGAAGACTTTTGACAATTTTGTGCTTTTTTTACCTTCTAGAGAATTGCCCTTATAATTAAGTGCTAAGTCAAGGCACTCCTTTAGAACTGTGAAATGGCCTTATACAACTTTTGTTCCAAATGATCCAAACTCCAGATGACCAAGTTGAATTAGATGAAGCAATAAGACAATCTTTATTGGGTTTTTCTTGCTAATTTAAATATACACACACACACACACGTAGTGATTTATTGTCCTTTTTTTTTTTTTGTAAATTGGTGATTCAACCATGTATTTAATATATATTAAATACTTTTATTCTGGTGGGCAGTATGAGGAAAAGATAATTTCTTGAGGGTAATATGACACATACTTGATAAGATATTAATTATGTTTTCAATACAGTTAAGAGCTCTTCAGAAAAATAAATACAAATTTTTAAAGGCATTGTAATATCTATATGTTATGGTCTATGATCACTTTGTAATGTGTCAACTGGGCTAGATTGAAGTACTTCCCAGAATTTCCATTCTTCAATGCTTCCTGTTAAGGTGGGCTGTAAGAGAGATTCTTATAAGATTTTGGAGAGTAGAGGGGAGGTAGCAATCATTTTGTACCATTGGTTGCCCATCTTCTGACTTACCTTGTTGGCATAAAGGAGCATTTGGATCAAGTATGTGTATTTGGCTCTGAGGGCTTCTATAGGATGTCTTCATAGCCAACATGAGAGGCAACAAGAATGGACACAGGATTCAGACATCCCTTAGGAAATTCTGGCTCATTGTCATGAGATCCCAGCCTGCTCATCATATTCCCTTCCTGATTGCTGCCCTGTGGACTTTACGCTCTGGCATTGGAAGTGGAGACAGCCTTACAGGCCTACTGAAGCAGGTCTCTTCCCTGCCAAATGTGTAAGCAAATTCCCTGCAATAAATCCTGTGTGTGTATGTGTGTGTGTGTGTGTGTGTGTGTGTGTGTGTGTGTGTGTGTGTCCTAGTGGTTGACTCCTGACAGATATAAGGTCCAAACTTCTTTTCTTGGCTATCAAATGTTTCTTGATCTCTCCTAAATTGTCTTTAAGTCTCATACTCAGGCATAGTTCTCCACGTAATATTAAATTAAGCCATGATTATCTAACTTGTCATTACAAACACAGGTCAAAAATTTCTATAACTTCATGAGTCTGGGAACTTTACCTTTTTACTACCCATTTGGCACCTATCAAAAAGTAATTTGTTGATGATGGTGGTGGCTTTCTTTTTTTTGGTTTTTAGAGGTTTTATGTTTGTTTTGTTGTTTTGTTTTTTGTATTGTGTCAGTATGAATAATTTCTTTCTCTAATTACACTATTCTGTATATGTCCCATATAATCTCTCTGTATTTCTCTACATACAACATTGAACACAGTCACCTGCATATTAAGTTCTCAGTAAATAACTGTTGGATCACAGTGAATCTGTCAAAAATAATGAAGTGTCTAAGTTACCTTCCGCAGTTTCATAGGTGCTAGCAGAAGCCTAGGAACCCCTGGGATGGAGACAAAGAGTGGTATGACTCGCAACTCAGCAGGCAACATGAGCTTCATGTTTGCACCAGTTACGTTTGCCCCTAAAGTCTTAATGGATCTGAGTCACAGTGTGGTATCCTGGATTTAGGTTTTCTGAAATATATTTTGGAGGGAGAAAAATGTTACCTATGTTATCCTGGTTAGGAAACAAAAGTACCCACTGACTCACAGGGATATACAATCTCTATCCTCTCAGGCTGCTTACTATACCAACATCCTTGAAAAGATAGCCTAGGACAAAACTGTCATACAATGTGTGGAAACACTATAGAAAATCCTCCGTCTTTAACAGAATTATTTGCTGGAAAACGGTAGCTATTTCTTAAATTTTATGAAATAGCATTTCGAATCCTTTGTATTGAAAATGTAGATATGTTTTCTTTTAATGTAGTTTTTGTTTTCTATAGATCTCATCCTTAAATATTTACAGCTTGGGGCAAAATTGACTCATACTCTATAATTGAGTACCATTGAATTTGGCACCTTATCCTACTTTAAAAGCGTATTGCAAATCACATACTATTAATCTCCATGGAGATAGTGAAGCTGCCAGTCACCTCTTAAAGTCTCACACACACACACACACACACACACAATCAGTGGGCTATGTGGAAGAAATTGGAACACTTGAAGTATACAAAAGATTCATTCAGCTCAATAGACTTGTACCTTCCCAGCAATACTGAGTGGAAATAGAAATTCATATGCCAGTAATATATATTTTGGTCTAGTATGCAAAATTTAAAGTTTCTTTGCAGGATATAAATCAAACAGAGAGCCAACTCTTTTCTTCTTTTCCTTTTCCTTTATTTCCTCCAAGCTAGCCCTCTAAATTCTACTTGGATATTTAAATCATGCTAAAGTTTGAGTGCTTAAATATTTCATTTTCATTCCAATCCCTAAGGTTCATCAATTTTAAAGATGGATTATAAATCTATATCAAATTGTTCCCGAGAGATATGGTGACCAAAATAGCTTATTTGAGCTGTGCATCCAGTTTTATTCTTTTTCTTTTCTAAATGTAACCAGGGTATTCCGAAGGGATAAACGAAATATGGCACTTATAGTGAATGGTTGGAGAAGTAAACCATTTTGAATACATGGCTGATAGTTAACTATTAAGTATGAGGTAAAATAGCATTGAAAATTACATTTTAAAAAGGCTAAACCATGAATATTTGAATTTGAGTTTGCATGTATTTTAAATATGAATTTACTTTGAAAACATCAACTAATTTCATGAATTTAGAGAAATTTGTATGTGAAGGGAGATAATAAAATGAATAGACCCTTAAATAAAAGACCATCCAGCTGTATGGCATAATCATATTTAATACACTATTTTGTCTTTATGTCAGTTTTATTTAATATGTAAGAAATTTATGAAGACCTTTATTTTGTGATATTAAAATGAATTCTAAGAGTTTATATGTTTTTCTCAAGATTACAGAGTGATTAAGTAACAGTACTTTTACTAGAGCTCAGCATTTCTTGACCAGGGTTATTTTCACTGTTATAAATTCACTTTCATTAATAATATCTATCATTTACTAAATATCCAATATGTGTCTGGCACTGTGTAAGGAGTTTTGCCTAGGCTACCTCATTTAATTTTCATAGCATCACTATTCGTAGGGACAATTATTATCTTTACAATTTTCAATTTGTAGTAATTTTACAAAGTCACAGAGAGAGTAAAATCTTGAACCCAGACTAAAATCTAAGTACTCTGGAACCAGGAATCTTAACTGAAATTCAATGCTAGTAATTAAATAGATTCAGCAACCTCCCAATCACACATACCCATATCACACATTGAGGAGTTCGAAACACTCCTCTGTCAACAATAAAATATGTTTTTAAGAAACCACTTAAACTTATTAAAAATGTAAATTCAAGCATGCTTATTTAGCCAAAGGTTAAACCTTAAGGGAAAATGTCAACAGAAAACCCTGTTGATAAATAACAATTTCTGTAATTTATAGTGAATAAAGTAACATCAACCCAAGCAAGGCATCTCTTTCAGAAGTCATTTTGAAATATGTTACTAGGTGAAATATTTTCATTTCAATATTTTCATTTAACAGAGAGTTAACATTACATTCACTTTGTACAACATCCACTACTCATTTGATCTGACTGATGATTCAGAGGCAAGAGCTAAGCCTAAGTTGTTTATTATTCTCTGCAAATTTCATATTACTCTGTGATGCTCTGGAAACAAAACAATTATTATTCATCTCCCACAGGGAAAGTCAAGCTGTATATAAAGCTGCATCCAGTCAGCTTCATTTCTACAGAAGTGTTTTATAAGGAGCAGAATTTCCTTGCAATTTTGTTAAGGAAAGAAAAGTAATGACAGTGCATTCGAGTTCAAAATCCTTGAAATCTGGTCCATATAAAATCGAGTAGATCTCGAAATCATATTTTAAAGCAGTGAGAATTTAGAGAAAGTCTGACCTGCTGCTAAAAATACTACAAAAAGATTCTTTGTGCTGGCTTTGCTTCTTCAGAAATAGATATAATACAGTATTTACAAAGAGCTGCATCACAAAGACTGAGAAATTAAATCAAATTTAAGGTTACAGAAAAATGGATTTTTCTACTTTTCCATTTAAATGGTAAAATTGGCTTACTGAAGTAATATTTCTTTCTTTGAGAAAATTTTATATAGAAATAAACATAGAACACTGTTTTGGCATTATAATAAACTCTTAATTATACTTGTGATAATTTCATACATTTTCATGATAAGCAACTACTTTTATGGGAAAAGAAACACTCCAATGATCTCTTTTCTAATTTATTTTTTGGACAAAATTTCACTGATCAGTTACATTAAAGCCATTGCACACTCTTACTTAATGTTTAAATCTACATATTAAATGAGTTTTCTACTTACATCAGATATGCTGAAGAAAATTGTAAAAATTGTTATTAAACTTATTTAATTTTTTATTCAATTTGTTTTTCTTCTTTCTTGTATTCCTAAGTGACAAAAGAAATCTCTTAATTTAGCACTTTTTACTTAAAATAAAATTTTAAATGAATTATTTTATAGTGCCATTAGAACATTTTAATTTTCCAATGAGGCCACTTTTAACAGTCTCATCTGCTTCAGTGTTACCTATTTTTAGGTAGGTTTCTTAGAATGTGTAGCTTAATAGAACTAATGAGTCCAATTGGAAAAAAAAATTCTGTGTTTTGTTAAGCAAAAAATATGACTATAAATGGACCATTTATGATAAAATTCCATTTATTAGGCCACAAAAAACAATATATTTTATTTTTTCAATTACAGTTGACATTCACTATTATATTAGTTTTAGGTGTACAGCACAGTAGTTAGACATTTATATAATTTACAAAGTGATCCCCTCGATAGGTGTAGTACCCACCTGGCACCAGACATAGTTATTATAATATTGTTGACTATATCCCCTATGCTGTACTTTATATCCCCATAAATATTTTGTAACTGCCGATTTGTATTTCTTAATCTCCTCATCTTTTCCACCTAGCCCTCCAACCCCCATCCTAGACTCATAGATATAAAGAACAGACTGATAGTTCCAATATATTTCAAAAATAGAAATAGTTGACAGCATCCTCTGATCTCAATGCTGTAAAACTATACATCTAAAAAAATACACATGAAAAAAGACATTGTCTGATTCATTTATAAATTATATCAAAGCAAAACATAAAACTATCTCTTAAGTAACTTAGAATTTTAGGACAAAGTTCAATCACAAATTGCAAAATCTTTAAAATTATGGCAATCGAAGCCTGACATATAAAGATATATGGAACAACTAAACAGACCTCAGGGGGAAAATATATATATTAGTACATATCCCATAGAGGAAAAAAGAAAAAGAAGAAAAAAATAACTCAGGCATTCAAGACACAATGATAGAAAAGATAAAATAAAATTAACAAGAAGAAAGCCAATGTTAAAGCAAAACTTAATGAGTTAGAGAAATGCAAAGGAGAACCAAGGAGGAAAACTTTCCTGTCTTTTGTCAGTACAAAGCTGTTTGAAAAGATTATGTCAGCTGCAACATTTTGCAAACATGGAAGAAAAATCTGAAGACCAATGAAGTTGGCAGAGCAGAAAGATAAAAGGCTCTGGCTTCTTCATTCATTGAATACACAGTTATTGACTGGTTATTCTGCTCTAGGCACAATCTAAAACATTGGGAATGCATCTGGGAAAAAAATAAAAAGTTTAAAAATCCCTGTTCTCATGACATTTATATTCCAGTGATATTAGGGAAGATTGACCAACCAAGAAATACTTAAGAAAGCAAATTTTATAGTATAAAGAGATGTATGGAAAAAATAAAACAGAATATCAAGAAAGCTGTGAATGGTAACGATTTTAAGTAGGTTGGCCAGGGTCATTCTCATTAGGAAGGTGATATTTGAGGAGACTTGAAGAAGGTGAGTGCATTACCCATCCAAAAGCCTCAGGGGACTATTTACTATGAAGGTAGCAATGAGATTATATGGTTACTCTTTTGTAAGTATTTGAGAAATTAGACTTTTTTTAAGCTTCAGTTGAGTAAGGTCACTGTCTCTTAACTTCAAATTCTCCTCCATTGTATTCCTATTTTTGTAGGGTAGTGTCCAAGTACCACAGAACTGGGGATACATTTAATATGATTACATACGATATGAGTGTGATGGGATATATGTATAAATTATCTGTCCAGTTTATGGTTATATCATGGCTAGCCATCCCAACATAGGAATGACTTTCAGTAATAATTCTATTGTCCACAGAACTGATACTTCAAGAGTTATGACCTAAAGGTGATGGGACAGAGACCATAGAATGTTATGAATTATGGTGTCCATAATATGGTATTGCTCTAGAGTCTAGAGTTTTTGATGTTCATGGTATTTTTTAGCTTTTTAAGAATTACAATGGTTGTGATTTCTTTTTATTCTAATAAATATTTATTTTTTACCTTAATAGTAATAATTTTGTATTGTTTTCCTTAAAAAGAGTACAAATTATATTTATTTACACAGAACTTAAAATTGCCCCTAAAAATTACCAAGCAGATTCATGCCTGGTGTTTCTGTGACAATAGGAAAGTCACAAAAGTATATTACAAAAGCGCGCTTGGAGTATAATGTACAGGGGGCGGAGCATATTAAGAGATTAACTCAGAGCGGTAACGTAATAAGGGGTAGGGCAGCTCGGTAGAAGTATACTGCAAGACACATGTATAATTTCACAGTATCTAGTAGCCATATTTTAAAAAATTAGTTTAGTAATATGTTTTATTTACCCTAATATATGCAAGACATTAACTTCTAAACATGTAATCAACATGTAAATGATATATTTTGCCCCCCTCCTTTTTTTTTTTTTTTTTTTTTGTTCGTTCTAAATCTCTCAAATCCAGAGTGTATTTTATACTTAAAAACAAACCTTCATTTGGCCCAGGCACAGACCAAGTGATTAATAGCTACATGTGGCTTGTGACTACCAAAATGAACACAGCTTTAGAACATTGTAACTTTTAATGAAAGTAGCAGAGAGTAGAGGACTGTCAGCAAGGAAGTGACATAATCTGATTTACAGTATAAAAGATCACTCTACAATCAAGAATAGAGAAGTAGTAGAGTGACAGATTAGGAGGCTATCGGAATAATTCTGCAGGAGAGGATGTTGCTCTAAATCAAAGTGGTAATAATGGCTTTAGTAAAATTTATTCAGATTCTGGGCTTGTTCTCATACTCAAGTCATAGTTTCAAGAAAATAGATGGAAGTGTGCAAGCTCAAAGCTAGCATAGCTTTACTTTCACACCAGTGCATGAGCATACTGCATTGACTAAACCACCAAGCCAGCCCAGTGTGGGACAGAACGATGCAGTTACAGGGCAAAAGCTGTTTGATATAATCAAGCCATTAATTGAATGCATCAGTGCAATCAACCAGTTACTTAATATAAAACTTATTTGCCTCTTTCTTAAGTTCCCTCATTTTTCTCTAGTCAACTACACATACCTTTTCAAAAAAGTATTTTGAAATGATTGTTCAAAAAAATTTATATATATTCTGTAATGCTGTATTTTCTAGGGTATCTACAATAAACTCAGAGTAACTAATTGAAAAATCCCCTTTACAACATGTTGTTTTTTTACATTTTTCTCCAGGATATATTTCCATAAAAAATTCCAAATTCCTCTATTTTTTCGTTTGATGAAGATTGATTTATAGTTATGTTTTGTCTGCTTCTTCTTAAAATGTATTCTTTCTTCTTTTATAAGTAAGCCTGCTGAGAAAATATGAGACATAATTATCTAACAAAAGCCACCACCAGAGAGATAATTTTCATTTTAAAATTTAAATAATTATTATAACCCAGTAAGCATTTCTTTAAAAACTACCATATGCCCTTGATCAAAAAACACAGTAAGTGAATTCAGGAGAGCCATATATTGATTTGCAACCCTTCAAAAACAGATACAGTGTTTTCTTCTATTACTTGGTTTATGTTCTCCTCACTGTTCTTCAATATCATTGTTCTCTATAATTTTAAGCTATATAATGCCTCCTGTTAACAAAAAATAAAATAGTACTTAAGGATCTCGAAATATATTTAGTATTAAAACTGTCTACTAAATAAAATGATTCGGTGTAATACCTATTTATAATATAGTCATCTAGAACTGCAGCATCACGTTGTTGGAAAACTTTTCTACTCAGATAAACTTATCCAAAGTATCCTGTTCCTTTAAAAATAGATTTCTTATTTGTTGATTATATGATGTCGCTAGAGCCTCAGAAACATAGTTTCTCACATGTGAGGAGAGATAATCCTAAAGTAAAGATTCTTATATATGAAGACAGATAATTTTAAAATAAAGTTTTTTATTATTATTCAGAAAATTGGAACTGAGCACAGAATCATTTAAATTATCATTTGAAGCTGGAGCACCCCTATCTCCTGCTCAGCGGAGGAATTTTTGCTTAGTATTTTTACAGTTTATTTTAAGATTAAGGGAACCTCATGAATGAACAATCTTCATGCTGAAAAATGTCTTGAATAATGAGACATAGTAAATTTTCATTTTCTTGATGAAATATAATTTTATCAACTCTCCTAAAGTAATTGCAGAGAAAAAGAAGAGGCTTTCAGTAGATTGCCTTTCCATTTTGTTGATGTTTTCCTTTGCTGCCTAGAAGCTTTTTATTTTGATGTAGTCACATTTATTTATTTTGTTTTTGTTTCCCTTGCTGTTGGAGTCAGATCCACACAAAAAAATCACTAAAACCTATGTAAATGGGGAAAAAAATCTACAAATTATACATCTATGATAAGGGGTTCATATCCAAAATATATGACTCATAGAACTTAACAACAACGAAACAAACAATCTAGTTAACAAAATAGACAAAGAATCTGAATAGACATTTTTTTTCCCAAAAAAGACAAATAGATGGCCAACAGGCACATAAAAACATACTCAACATCACTAATTATTAGGGAAGTGCAAATCAAAACCACAGTGAGATATCACTTCACACCTGTTAGAATGGCTATTATCAAAAAGAAAAGAAATCACAAGTATTGGAGAAAAAGGAACCAATTTACAATCCCACTGCTGGTGGGATTGTAAATTGGTGCAGCCACTGTGGAAAACAGTGTGGAAGTTCCTCAAAAAACTAAAAATAAAACTACCATATGATTCAGCAATTCCACTTCTTGGTATCTATCCAAAGAATACAAAAACACTAATTCAAAAAGATATATGCATCCCTATGTTCATAGCAACATTATTTACAATAGTCAAGATATGGAACAACCTAAGTGTTAAGTGTCCATTGACAGATGAATGGATAAAGAAGATGTACACACACACACACACACACACACACACACACAGATGATGTGGATAAAGAAGCTGTGGAATATATATATAATTCTAATATGTATATTAAAATACTACTTAGCCATAAAAAAGCTTTCTATTTGTGACAGCATAGATAAATTTTGAGAGTATTATGCTAAGTGAAATAGATGAAGAAAGACAAATACCATATGATTTCATTCATATGTGAAATATAAAACAAAACAAAATAAAAACTCATACATGCAGACAACAGATGGTTGGTTACCAGAGGGGAAGTGGGTGGAGAGAGATCAAAATGGGTAATGGGGGCAATTATATAGTGATGAATGGAAACTCACCCTTTAGTGGTGAGCACACTACAGTGCATACAGATATTGAATTTCAGTGTTGTACACTTGAAACTTTTATATATTACAAACCAATATTATTTCAGTTTAAAAAAATGAAGCTTCCTTTTATTTCAGCAGGTGCCGACACATTAAAACTGAGTGTAATTATTTGTCTAGATTTTAAATATTAATAATTTGTTCTAGACATTTTGATTTTTTAGAGTAAATGACCCTTAAACTATTATATAGTTGTGGAAAACTCATAAAAAAAAAACTGATATAAACACACCTAGACAGAAATAGGCATATTGTATGTACCAGTAATCCTTCAATATAGTAAATGGAGGAATGGAATAAACACTTTTTTCATGTGTAAAATGTGAGTATAAGAGAATATCTATATTATCTGGTGACTCTTCTATAATAAAACCATCTGTTAAAGAACAAGAAGCTGGTCAAAATGCCTAGCTTATTGTTAATATTCTAGTCATCCAAAATGCATTACAAAAATGTATCTGATCAAATAGCATAGTGTCACGTAGCACTGATATTCTTGATAGTTCAAGAATATTCAATTTGATAGTTCCTAAAAATATGATATAATCATACTTTGTAACAAAAATAATTTGTCTTTCATAGAGCAAATGAGATTACCTACTCAATATTGTTGAAATTCTACACTAATGAAATTCTAGTTATGCAGTTGCTTTTCATCTCTTACAAACTTAATTAACAAAACTGCAAAATATTTTGTTAATGTAATTGATTCTAGAAATAAGCTATTTGGTTGTGATAATCAAATGAGAAAAAAATAGAGATTTAAATAAGGAAGTATCCAAAATCAAAATACAATGGTTTACATTATATATACATTTTATATAAAATAGCATATATGTGTGTGTGTGTGTGTGTGTGTATAAAATAGCATATGTATATATGCTATTGTGTGAACTTTTCTAGAAAGATTGGCATGGCCAAGACTTTGGAATTAATATTTCATAAAGATAATCATAATCATTCTGTGGTCTTTGAAAAGTCATTCATGGTAATATTAAATCATTTGTTTTCCATTCTATTTCAGTTATTTTCTTTTTTTGTTTGGGAATGGACCACTTCTTAGATAATTTGAAATAATCGTAATTCCAAGTTTCTGTGTTGTGGTATTGCCCTATAATAAATTTAAATTGTTTGTGCACTCTAAATTTAACTCTGTTAGCTAATTCAACAGTTATT
>NW_006443138.1:20258222-20265543 GCF_000325575.1 Pteropus alecto | reverse complement strand
ATACATACTAGAAATTGCAGAGTTTAATATATAGTAAATGGCTTTGGAACTTATTTCTGAACAAAGGCATCTTGAATGTAGATTTTTAATAGAAAAAAAACTAGTTGTCCCTGGTGTGCGAACAATTTCAGGAAAAGGATTTAGTAAGGTTATTAAGAACAAACTTGATCACAATTAACTAAGTTGCTTATTTGATGTTTTTGTTAAATTATTAGATATAGTAATATTTTGTTAAATTATTAGAAGATTTTGGACAAGTAGTTTGTCTTCCCTTAATAAAACTCTTTTCTAGAGTCACAGTCTATCACAGTGGAGAATGTATACAGAACTTGCAGCATATTATTTATCTATTTGTCTCTTGCTACTAAGATGTAAGCTCAGTGACAGAAGGGACTTTATTTTGTTCACAAATTTCACCTAGCTAATAGAGTGTGGCACACAGTCGATCCTCAGAAACTATTTATTAAATGAATAACTGATCCAATTTTAATTATCAATAGATAGTTATTACTTTCTTGATCATTTTGATTAATTTTTATGTGGAATAGTTTTGTAATATTGTAATAAGTCAGTTTGGTCAACTCTGGCTAATACAAATATATACAATATCTTGTATCCACCTGAAGCAGTATGAACCCTTGAGAATAGTCTATTATTTTAATGTAAACATTACCAAAGAGTATTTTATAATTAGTTGTACCAAATGATATCTCATAACTTCAGTGGTTAATGGTGCTATTGCAAGACATATTTCTTTACATTTATAGCTGTAGTTTCCATAAATGTTAGTGATTATTGCTTTCTTTTTTTTTGTGCATATTTTTTCACTCATTTTAAGCTCTAGTACTAAGGTATATAGTATTACCATGTAAGACGTTCTCCTAGCTTTTAAATCTTACTAATCAGTTATAGTGTTTTTCTTGTAGAGTCCATAAAAATCTTAGAAAAACTATTTTATTTCATGTTTGAGTATCTATTTCTTCACAAGCTGATGGAGGACCAAGGTTAAAGCGAGACTAAGAGAATGATGTTGTCTTTTGTACTTCCAATTTTAGATAAGTATATTTAGAGAAATTCAAAGTAGAATTTGGGTTTATTTCCAAAAGAGAGGCACTTACAACATAAATTCTCACACTAAACAAAACAGTGAAACAGCTGTGCGTATTGGCTTATTTAGCTGTGCTTACCATAGCATTTGTGTATCTGCCTATACTACCATTTATCACAATGTTTGACTCTCCTGACATTTTGTGAGGTTCTCAGTTATAGAAAAGCTCTCATTCCTCTTTGTATCACCATCGAAAAGATGAGTACTTAATCTATAGTAACCATTATGTTACATTTTATTGAGGTTAATTAAATTTACTTGCTATGTTTTTATAAATGATTTATACTTTTTAAAATTTGCCATGGTGATTTTGAAAAAGCATTTGGGGATTATCTCTTGAAATTACTTTGTAAAAATGTTTTGTTATCCTAAATATGGGTTATTTTTATTTTACCCTTTATAGTTTTTGTGTTTTTATTTTTTATAATAGTTATGAATTATTTTTTGTAACTTCAATGTAAGTTTAAGAATATTCTAGAAACAATTCTTATTACTTCATTGTCTTACTTAATATCTGTTCCTAAATGGCATAATATAGCAAATATTTACTGAGTGCATAGTATGTGTAGACCCTATATTAGATTAAGTACTTTGAAAAATACTAAAATAAATATTACATATATTCATCTCTAGAAGAACATCTGAAAACGTGGTCTGGAATTCATCTGAAAGATTATGTGTGAGTGTGTATGAAGGATGGTGACCAAGGGGTGCAGTAGGTGGGAGAAAAGAAAGGCTGTTCTGACCTTTTTTAAATAACTTTTTTATGGTAGAAAGAGTGATCCCATAGTGTGCCTCTGTTACACTTCTTACAGGATTTGATATATCTATGAACAAATCTTTTCATATTATAAAAATAAAAATAAAATAAAAAAAGCCATCCTGGTTTTTAGGCAAAAGAATTTAAGCAGGGGATTTCACATATAAAATATTTCATATAAATGTGTGTGAATCTCAAGAAATGACAGATATCTTGACCTACTTGCTTAAGAACAATACATAATAGTCTGCTTATCCCATCTGTTGCCCATGAGAGGAAAATCCATTAAATGTAGCGATCAGGATCATCAGGTTCCATGTTGAAGATTTTTTAATGCTTTCCCATATCAAGAAATATAAAACAAATAAGGCCTAAAGAAAATGTGCTTAATTAGAACTAATATAGTGGGTAAGTCTGGGATGTTTTTAAAATGTTATTATTCTTGATGGGCTATCAAGGGCAGCTTGAAATGCATAATAAGAATGGGAAAGATTCCCATGAACCATTGAGTGTTATAAGCAAGGTTGAAATTGAGTAAACAACTTAAATAATTGAAAGACCTAACAAAGTTGATGATTTGGGGCTCATTAATTTGAATTAATAGCAAAAGAAAGTAATTTTGAAGGGAGGACATAATTAAAGGGTGCCAGAGAGCAGGAAGAGCTAAATTTATTCTGGATATTTGACTCTGAGAATTTAGAAAAGATGGCAAATCTTAGAGGTGTCAATAAAGGAGGGGCCAATTAAGCTGATGTTATCATAAACTGACTGAAAATCATTTCAGATTAAGGTAGTTAATTCTTACATAATGCCTGGCTTTAAAGCTGGCTGCCTGTAAAAATGTGCACCACTTGAAACAGCACATCTGTGAAGTTTTTGTGAGTAGACTCTGAGTCAATCCTTGTCCTCTGTTTAGGAAGTTTATTTACTATACTCACTGATATTAGCTACTTCTTCAGAAAAATATCATATATTTGCACCCATAGTAAATCAATGTGAAGTATTTCATTGTTTTTTTTTTAAATCTGAAAAGAAAATAATCCTTTTTTTCTGACCTTCTCAGATATATTTTTAAACATCTGCAGGAAACAGGAATTGAAGCACAACAAATTGAGAACTTACCCTGAAATTCCACTTATAATACGTTGTTGTTTTAATAGAAATAAGGATTTCCTTGAATCTAGAGATTTCTAGTGTATTTTTTCTTTTTTCTCTTTTAGTTTCTGTATTAGTTCTAAAATTATATAGATATATAAATGATATAGATAGATATAGATATAGATATAGATAGATATAGATAGATGAGATAGAGATAGAAACATATATTATATATATATATATAGAGAGAGAGAGAGAGAGAGAGACAGGGATATAGATAGATATAGATACAGATACACATATACATATACATATGCAAATACATATATAGATACAGATATAGATATGTAAAAGTGATTCTGATTTAAAGCATTTTTATTGATGAATCTAATTTTCATTTCACTCATTTAACATTTAGAATAAAATAATTTTAAATTTTTATTAGGCAGAAAAATGAGTCAATTGCATAATTATATATCATTCTCGATTTTAGTATAAAAGATAATATATTGTGGAATCACATTGTTCTTTATTTTTGTTTAATATTAAATTGCATACATTGTGACATATATATGTAATTCTATGGTGTACTTTAAAAATAAAAAAATGCCTTTTTGTATTTTTAAGTATATTATATTATTAGTCACATAATTCTGTTTTTTATTCATTATGTTTAATTACTTTCAACTCAGCAATAATTCTTGAGAAAATAAAGTAAAATATTTAAATAAATGAGAAATAATACTTATAAAGTAGTAGATCGAACACCTATTACTTAAGCCAATGGTAATCGCAGGTTGTGTGACCACTGTATTATGTGCAATTGCCACTATAACAAATTACCACAGATTTAGGGCTTAAAATAATACAAATTTTGTCTTATAGTTCTGAAAATCAGAAGTCCTAAATGACTGAAGTGGGACCAATATCAGGTGTTGGCAGGCTGTATTGCGAATTCTGCAGCCTTTAGGAATAAATCAATTTTCTCCCCTTTTCAGTTTCTGGAGGTTACCCTCTTCCTGGCTCTTGGCCCTCTTCTAGCAATTATATCAGTTCACCCTCTGCTTCTGTTGTTGCATCTCTTTCTCTGACACTGATCTTACCTTCCTCTTAGAAGAATCTTTTTGATTACATTGAGCCCAACTGAATAATCCATTGAGCCCAACTGAATAATCTCTCCATCTCAACATCTTTTATTTTAATCACATTTAAAAGCCCCTTTTACTCTGTAAAGTAATATATATTCACAAGTTCTGGGGGTTAGGATGGAGACATCTTTGGAGGCTCGTTATTTTGTCTAACACAGCTATTTAAAGAAGTAGTGATAGTAACCAACCAGCTTCTAGGCCGAGGTTTTGCAAAACTAATTTCAGAGTCTATTCACATCACCTCACTAAACTCGAATGACTAGTCAGTAACCTAGACAGTCTTATACTAGTAAATCTGTTTGTTCCTGGCTTCTTATATTTTGGGGATTGTGATGAGTAAACTGACAGGAAGAGACAGACACAGTCACAAAACAGTGAATCTGTACATAAATGTCACAATATAAACATAAGGCATAGTTATGAGTCTATTCAACTTTGTAGCCCAAAGAGAGTCCAAAAGAGACAAGAGAATCCTCTATGCCCATGTGGTCATCAGCTTGTTCAGTGAGCCCCTGAATCAATATCTTTCTCTGCCTAATCTTTCATAGCATGAATTTGACTCTATATCTCTGACTCCTAGATTACCATTCTCATGCAGAAATCCAAACATCTCTAGCAGATTTCTATAAATAAACTGCCTTCAGTGGCATAACATGGAAAGGACAATTATGAGTCTACGCTAGGGCTGAGAATTATGTTTACCTACCATCACTTTAGTCCTAGAATATGTCCCGGCTGCTCTATACATGCCACTGTACAATCCTCCTCCTCAGGTAGAGAAGTCCACCACCGACAGTGGAGGGACAAATGGCAAAAAACTTTTGATAGTTTATATCCAAGGTACATTCTGATTGATAGATAAGTTAAAAACAATAACAACAACAACAACACTTTTATTTCAGTTATCATTGTTTTTCCAAAAAAGCCATGCATGCAGAATAATCCCTGCAAAGCTGCAAAGAGATAAGAGCTCAAATCTTATGAAGTTTATATACCTTTTCCTGGAACAATTAAAAGTGGTC
This sequence comes from Pteropus alecto, assembly GCF_000325575.1. Taxonomy (NCBI): domain Eukaryota; kingdom Metazoa; phylum Chordata; class Mammalia; order Chiroptera; family Pteropodidae; genus Pteropus; species Pteropus alecto. Next base: position 20,260,407 of record NW_006443138.1, on the reverse strand, counting down.
ATTTTAATTCACAATTTCATAGAGTGTGTCCATAGAAGATAAAGTTGAGGATACAATATGGAAAAGGAGATAAAGTTGAGGATACAATATGAGAAAGGAGAATTGTCATTAAATAGAAGAGTACAAAATAACTTTTGCAAACTTTACAAAAATATATGATCATATCAAATATTGATAGAGCCTTTCTCAGAAGGAGTCTACAGAAAACTGTGAAGCTTAAAATCCAGTAGTTTGAAAATAAGTTTATTCCTGGATATTAATCTCCCATTACAATAAAGTCAGCCCCTTCCTAGCTCATTATATAGTGGAAAGTAATAAGTGTTTATCAAATGCCTTCTATTATCTTTCTTACTTTCCCTTTTTCTAGAGAATCCACTCATTACACCAGCATTGCTCCATTGCCTACAGGTTGAGATTCCATTGTATCGTTATTGGCAGCAAAAACAGAAGCTTCTCTGCTCTTATCCCCCAAAATATACAACCCAAGATAATTGTCAGCTCCTCAACCAGAAAACTAAGCAAAAGCTTGATTTACTTAGGCACTAAGATACCTATTGTTCACTGATACCGAAGCTAAATATTAGCATCCCTTCCCTAGAAAATGCCTACAATGTACAACTTTATGCTGATCTCAGTGGCACATTGAGTGGGAAGCCTTTCAATTTCTAGGCTTCTAAGATGATCAATTACTGTGCCTCTTCACCATCCTGATCAAAAATTGGCCATTAATGAAGGTCAAATGAAGATTAATGTGACATTAACAACTGAACGTAAAATGTTTTGAAATAACCAATTTACTATATATTCTTAATTATATAAATGAAGAAACTATTACATCACCTACATTTTTCAAATTGGTGTTCTGTATGTTTTCATGAACTCTCCTATGATAAGCATCTAGGAATTTTGAATAAAATGGAACAAAGATAATTTTGAATGTATAGCTATGCTTATGAGATGATAAAAGAAATTAAGGGAAAAAGAAAAGAACGCATGATCCCTTTTTTTAATTGAATGGGTTTGTATTTTTAAAGGGGGTTAAGTTTAAAATTAAAAGCAACTGAGAAAGGAGTTGTAGTTTTAGAAACAGAATATTTTATTTTCCTAATTTAAGAAGGTTAATTTAAGAAAAAGATTTCAGATTTCTTTTAGGCCTTAATTTCTTCTTTTATCCTTCTATCTTATAATCCTGGTCTTTAAATGTAGTGATGTTTATAATCATTCCTTGATTGCAGTCCTGTGATTATTTTGTGAAAGTAGAAGCCTCATTTCATTTATAAGGCAATGGAGGATAGAGGGAATTATCTACATTAAGTAAGAAAACAACAACACAATAAAACTGCTTTCTATGTAGCTCTCCACTTTAATGCCACAGAATCTTGCAGAAGCAAATGACAGTGAAAATAAAATCTAGTGGATATGATGTGTGAGGACATTGAGTTAGTAAATGGGGATAGAATTAAACTCTAAATACCACTGTTGGCTTACCTGAAAAATGGGAATAAAAATAGAGTAGTCCCCCCCTTTCACTTTCCTCATTTTCATTTACCCACAGTCAACCAAAGTCTGAAAATATTAAATGGAAAATTCCGGAAATAAATAATTTATAAGTTTTAAATTGCACACTGTTCTGGTAGAGTGATGAAATCTTGTATAGTTGGCCTGCCCAAGACATGAATCATTCCTTTGTCCTGGGTATCCTTGCTGTACATAGTCCCACCCATTAGTCACTTAGAAGCTCTCTTGGTTATCAGGTCAACTATCATGGTATTGCAATGCTTGTGTTCAAGTAACTCTTATCTTAGTAATTTATCATTCACCTTTATCATTATGTCATTACATAGGCATTTTATTATCCCACATCATCATGAGAAAGGTGAGTACAGTACAATAAGATCTCTTGAGGGAGAGAGCTCATTCACTGGTCAATGTCATCTAAGAATCACCATAGGATGTGAATATTTTGTTTTATCTGTGTTTTTCCTCTTTATAATTTAGATTCAGTTAAAGCTTGAGGTAGTTCAGATACTAAAAGTTTAGACAGTATACATTTAGATCATTTTTTTTACTTCAAAGTTCTTCTATAAATTGAATATTAACATGTTACTACAATAAAATTTCATGCATGATTTTATATGATATGTTAATTGATTTAAATGAACTTGGGATACTAAGTAGTAAGGGA
>NW_006443138.1:20229090-20258166 GCF_000325575.1 Pteropus alecto | reverse complement strand
ATAAAAGAAAGAAGAAAGAAATGATTGGAAAGAGATTGACCTCCCTGTTAATGTAGCAAACTTCGAGTAGAAAGGTAGTAGAAAGTCGTGGTCTGTGGAACACTTCAGGTAGAATACTCCTGGTCAGTCAAGTTTTCTGATGGTAAATAAACTTGGATTCTAAGCATTATGAGACATGATACACCGAGAAATGTTAGTGCCAGCTATATAATTAATTATCAAAATATGGAATGGATATATATTACAATTTAAATAGTTCCTTTTGTGAAAGTGATTCCCTGCCTAAATTGCTTAGAAATTTCATCTGTCAAGTCTGGGCAGGGTGTATCCCTGTGTGGCAAGGAAGAATTTAGGGAGCTGCTTTGGTCATCTCAGATTTTTCTATTGGCTAAGGAAATTGTTGGCTGATGTGTGAGTTTTAATTGAGTCTTTGTTTATTTACTATTAAGATTTCCACATTGCCTGATGCTTAATTTTTTCTATTTTCTTGACAATTTTCAACTCTACCTAGCTATTATACCATGAAGAAAAAAATGACATCTAATATGAAATACATCTGCTTTTCTGTCTCTATAAATATCTACATTTTAATGTTCGATTCTTTCTCACCTGACCACTGAATTTATTCATTTATTCAACAAAAAATTTATCAAACATTTTGTTGGGAGTTGGAGTTATACTGGCAAAGAATACATATTATTTGCTTAACAGCATAGAATTATAGTCTAGTACAAAACAGATATTAATGCAATATAGTAATTCACAAAGCATCTATAATTTGCTACCCTCTAACCTAGTATAGAGAGTGAAGAATATTTTTCTCAATGAAGTGTCATCTAAAGTGAGACATGAATATCAGACAAAGAGAAAAGGAAGATGAAGAATATATAAGCATAGAGAACAGCATGAGCAAAAGCCCTGAGAACTTTTAAGAACTGAGAGATTAGTGTAAAAGAGGTCAAATATATAGTGATGGAAGATTTGACTTTGTGTGATGAACACACAATGCAATATACAGATGATGTATTATTGAATTCTACTCTTGAAACCTATGCAATTTTATTAACAAATAAATTTAATAAATAAAAAAGAACCGAAAGTTCACACAGCTAAAGCTGAGGGTATATGGTAAAGAGATGGAGAGCTATGCTGGGGCTAGGTACTGGAAGACCATTTTGGCCATTATAAAGGACTATAGCCTTTAATCTAAGACAAATAAAATACCATGGAAGGGAACGTGCATTGTTTTAAATAAAGCATCACCATCTTCTTTTCCAGATTCAAATTTTAACTGGATTTTTGTAGTAATTTCCTCCCCCTTAATCCAATAGCTTGTGCCATCAATCATTGTCTCTTTCACTCTTATTTTCAGATCCTGCTTACCTATTAGTTCTTTCCCCTCTCAAGTAACACCGTCATACCTGGATGATGGAATTGTTTCTCTTCAGCTTAAACATTCTGTCACCCTTAGTTGACAAATGTCTTGAAAAAATAATGTGATCATGCTACAGTACAATATTTGTAAGAACTATATGCAGAAGACCCATGTTTAAACCCCAGTCCAAGTCACTGTAGTATTAGTGTTTTTACAAATCATTTGCGGAGTAGCTAGTATTGTATCAGGCATTGAATATATTGCTGACATGTTCTCTGTGATTACAGCTTTAGCTTATTTGTAAATGAGCTAAGAGATTATCAGGAATCACTTAACAACAATATGAATCTTCCCCGATAAATATTTATTGGGCTACTGCTAGATGCGAGATGGGAAATATAGATGAAGTGAAAAACAGACAATGTTAATTCCTCACTTGGAGGTGATGGTGGTGCTGGTAAGGGAGAGAGAATACAGATAAGAAACAAGTAAATAAATATATGTTATGTTCACATTATAATACCTACTGTAAAAGCGATTTCAAACTCTAAAGTAGTTTAAATGCATTCATTAGGTCATTCATGTATTCAACAAACATCTGTATGGCATATGTTCTGTGAGTTTACTGCATTCAGTTATAAATGTTGGTAAGAGAGAATGATCGGACCTTAAAGAGCTCACGTTCTCAGGGGTGTAATAAAACTAATGAATGGCTGTACCACGAGGTAGGTGATAGAACAGAAGTGGGAGCAAATCAGTAGAAGAGAGATTCAATTTACTTACTAGTGTATAGGCAAGATTTCATAGAGGCTGTAAAATCTAGGAAGCTGAATTTTAGAAATAAAATGAATATAAGTCTATTACAGACTGGATGGTCTTCCAAATTGAAAAATTAGCAAGAGTAAGTAGATAAATAAGGAAGAGTCCATCATGTGATCAAGTCAGTAGCTGGAACAAAGACCGTATGAGTGGTGGATGCAAGAGAAATACCCATGAGCTCACTTAGCCCTCTATTGCAAAGTAATGTTATTTATTATTAAATTTTATCAGGATTAAGTTATTAGTCTTAAATCAGCTATTCGACTAAGCTAAATTATAAAATGAATTAGATAGATTTATAGTATAAGTAACTACTTATCTCTTATATTTCACAGTGAAATCAAGACAATTAAACAATTGTCAGGGGACACATAACCACGTTTTTTTTTCTCCTCGGAATTAGTGAAATGTTCTATTCAACAGTTTCACCATTAAACTCAATGCTTACTGTGCAGCAAGATATTAGTATTTGAATATTTATGAAGATGCTAAAAGTATAATGAGTGTGTTTTCTGTGATAAAAGTAACAGTAAGAACAGCCATTTCTAATGTATTATGTTTGCTACCTACTACCAAGACCCTTAGGGGAAAAAATTCCATTAAAGCAAATCGAATTAATAAATGTGCATCTAGCCACATATTGGCATTTGTAATTTTAAAATTATATTATTTAACTTCTATGGTAGAAATGCAGTTATTGTTATAGATCATCATCATAAGATCAATGTCTCTAGCTTCAAAAATATGTCTTGGCTTCAAATTATTCTGGCAGGATTCTGTTATTACTTCAGTATATTAGAATGAAAATATGTCCATGAATATTTATTCATGAGCATCAACTTCTCAATTTAGACAATTAACTTTTTAATACAGTTTCTTTAATTTTACTTGGCCACTACTGTTATTACATTGCATTTACACAGCAGCTTTTCTCTAAGGAACCTAAAGTACTGCAGTTTAATTGTCCAAAAGAAATAGTGTCAGGGTAGATGGAAGGGAGGTAGCAAAATGTGTTCTGATTGTCTTAGAGAATTGGGAGATACTTCATTTTAATTCTGGCTTTAAGCCCAGACAGTGAGGCAGTGTCTACACAAGCAAGGCTGTGTGTGAGATTTCTAAATTTTGCTTCCTTGAGTGAATGTACATGGAGTCCCTTTTCGAGAAATTGACAACTTTATTCTATCTAAGCCAGTGATTCTCAACCTGGACGATGTTTCCCTTCTCCCCACATGCCCACCCTGAGGAATTTTGGCGATGTCCACAGTTATTGCAGCTGTGGGGAGCCGTGTGCTACTGGCATTTTGTAGACAGAGGCCAAGGATACTGCTAACAATCTTACACTGCACAGAATAACCCCTACAAAAAGAATTATCCGGGTAAAAATTACAGTAGTACTGAGCAGAAATCCTGATAAGCCTTAATATTACATACATATTTGATTTCTCTGGTATTTACTGAAAATGTCTAATACCAGATAATAGCAACAGGTACTGAATATAATTCTGATTCTCATTAAACCTCATTTGTAGTAGTAAGAAATTTCAGACATGGTTAACTGTACCCATAATTCATCTCAGAAATGAAATTAATTTGGACCCTAGATTTCCTAGGTATGTAAAGTAAAAGAGAATCTCTTTTCTAATTCCCATTTTATTTGGAGAGTCTGAAACCCTCCCTACCTTTTTCTGAAGTCAAGGTAAGTTTCTAACTGTTGTTCTCCAAGTTAACCCAAGCAAAAGTTAGGAGGGCCTCTTCTTTCCAGTGAACAGAATTGACTCCAGTTATTGTTACTTCCCCTCCACCCCTGGAGAAATCCAGTGCCTTCCTTAATATGCCCAAGAAGAGAAATGTACTAGAACTGAAGTTTTTATAGAAAAAAAAAAAATATTGGCCCCAGACATGTACACAAAGCAATCATGCAACTAGAGAACTTTCTGTTTCATTTTTACTTTTGTCACTGTTAGCAAAACTTACTAATCAGCCAGTAACTTTAAATCTCTTAGTACTCTAAATAGAATATAAAACTATATGATGCAGTAATTTCATAAAACACAATTTTCTTTTTACTCTTGTCCTGATCTTGCCAAGGCACTTTCCAGCTTCCTCCAAATTTCCCTTCTCCTGAGATTGGTTACCATATAACTGATAACCAAAATTGGAAATTTTGGGGAGTGCAAAAGAGCATATTAATAAGTACTCTGCCAGTCAGGTGTAAATCAGAACTATTTCCAGCAAACTGTGACATTTGATTATACCAACTACAGATACCTCAAGTCATTTACCACTGGTATCTACAATTTTATTCCTCTTCCTCCGAGATCACTCTTGCTGATATCAGAGTTTCCTAAATTATGCTGGCCCTTGTGCTGAGAACAATTTCTATTTCCTCTGGATGTCATTAGAGAGCACACCAGCACTCACCTTATCATGATTTTCTCTATTTCCTCTGGGTAACTGCTGATTCATACTAGATGCTGGGCAATGCCACTGACAGTACAGTACTCTGAAGTTCTTACAAAGTCAAATCTTTAGAGTCAAGTGTTAAAAAATAGGAAAAAAATGCTCCTTTTCTTATTATTTGTAACACTTGGATAGAGTACAGGAGTACAAAATAGGTGCTGCTTTTGTCGTAGTATCTTCAAATTTTTTCATGCAACATACCGTATATTTCCAACATAAGTTCACAGATGGCTAGGCTAACAAATAATTCCGATTGACATATCATGATTTCCTTCATAAGGAATAAGACTTTTTTTTAACTGATTAAATTTATGACCCATGAATCCTTCTCTTAGAATGTGGGCCCCTACACCCCAAGAGATGCCTTGTTTCTTATGCAAACGGGATTCCTGTAGACACATCTAACCAATCTGTGAATGTGTGCGAACAGGTCGATATCTCAGAGGTTCACACAGTTTAGAATTGATCTAGAATTTATTACCCTATTATGACAATAAAAAGAGCCTGTCATTTTAGAAGTAAAAGTGAAAATAAAGAGAGCAGCTTGCAATTTCTAATCATACATAGGTAAAATTTCTGGTTCCAAATGTCACAGATTTTCATTTTTCTACATTTTTCCATTTTAGTTATATGCATGCCTCTCCAACTCATCTTTTCGCAATATCAATTTCTTAAAAGCATAAAATTTAAAGCTTTTTATGTTCATTTGGTTGTTTTGAATATTCGTGTATTACAGACTGAATTGTGTCTCCCTCCTGCCCCGCACTCTACCCCAAGTTCATATGTTCAAGCCCTCATCGAATGTGACTGTATTTGGAGACAGGGCCTATGAGGAGAAAGGATATAACGTATTTTCCTATAACCTGGCTTTATATCATCACTAGGCAACTATTAATTATTTTTTAAGAAGAGTATGTTTTCTTAAATGTAAATGACTCTTTGCCTTACCATTTCCGTTATTATTTTGCCATGGTTTTTAAATACCAAGTTCACTTAATAACTAGAGTATAACATGTATTTTACATAAGAATAGTATTATTTGTCTGATTCATTTATCTAAATCAGCTTGCTCAATCAACCTTATGTACACTTTATATTGTTTAAGGATTTTTAAATGGTTTTAGACAATTAACATTTTGGTAATATTATTGGCTTGTGAAACAAATGTCTCCAATGACTTAATGATATCTGGCTGCCTGCTTAAATTTCTAATTGCACATTCTTTGGAGTATATAGGTAGATCAGTGCTTAAAATCTAATTTATTCATCAACTTATTTCTTTTTAAAAGGAATATGCTACCGAGAATCTATGTAGCATATGCATTTCTCCAGGTAGGGCATTTCTTACTAATGAGTGAATTAAGCTTAACTTTTCGACTGTAGCTCTATATTGCTTTATAATAAGGCCAATTCACTTTCCTATGAGGACAAAGAGGGAGTAGACTGCTGTAAAATTCTTTAGGAGCAGAGAAAATGCCCTTTTTTATGCAGGTTAGAAAAGAGCAAAAGAGAGGATGAAATAAGAATGAGAATAAAAAATAATTTCTCTTAGTGTGATGTGCCTATAGCAACTGATAAAGCAGTATTGCTAATGAGCTCCTTAGAGGTGGCACAACTGAAGCATATTAAAAATCAAGTTAGAAACAAACTGGTCTTGTCTTTGGCTAGAATTTGATTAAACCTTTTCTGACAAGATGTGACAAATATGCCTCTATTTATGGTTGCATGGACTTCAACTTCCACAAGCTTGGGCATCAACAGGAGTAATTGGTGCAGTGTGTGTGGGGGGGTGTTGAACAGCAATGATAATAATAGTTACTAATAATTAAATGCCTCCTAGATGGCAGGTACTGTACTTGGCATTTCGTGGCATTATAACAGTAAATATTTCCACCATCTCTAGGAAGTAGGAATTATATACTACTATTTTAAAGATAAAACAAACAAACAAACAAACAAAAACACTTACTCTAAGGTAGACTTAGTGAAAACGCTAAGATTTGAATCCGTATATATCTGAAGTTCTTCCCAATTAGGAGATTACTTTAGTCAGTAAACCTTTAGTGAGTACCAACTATAATTGAGGTTTTAATTATACAGTTGTGAATAAGTTAAAGGTCTTATTTTTAAATAGAAACTTTCTAGAGCAAACTTATTTCTTCAAAACTGAGAAAGTTATATTTTAAGGAGGAAGAAAGTTTCTTCTAGTCCTCCTAAAGTTATGAGAGACCTAAAGACATATATATATATATATGTCTATATATGTATACATCTCTCTATGTATATGTATATGTATAAATCTCAAATATATGGATATATAAATGAATACTTGTAATTTACTATAGGAAGTGTATTTATATATTTGTATTGATATATAGTATATTATAATATATATATATATAATTGTCTTCATTATTCAGAAGGATGCTATTAAAATACTAATAACTTATAAATACTAGTAAGTTCCTTATCAGAAGTGATTCATTATCTGTCCATATTATGCCTGGTTTATTAAATTTTTAGATTATAGACTGGCCCTCCCATTAGGAACTGACAAAGGGAGTGCGGTAATGTTAAAATTCTCTAATATGAAATCTAATTGTGACAAGTAAGGCCTTTTATAATCTAGCATCTCTTATTTTGTTGCCTTACTTCTACTCATAGAAACCCTCTATGCCTGCAGTATTGAACTATTTAGAGATCCTCAGATGGGCCTTATTCTTTCTTGCTTCAGACTTTACTCAGTCTGTTCTATTGCTCCGGAGCAAGCAACCCCCATACATCAGTCTGCATATAGCTCTAGTCTGGTCTAAAGACTTACCTCCTCTAGACCACCTTGACATTGACACTACTTTGTGCCATCTTTGTTTAATTCTTCTTTTTGATATTCCTGTGGTACTCTGCATACTTCCATCATAGAATACATAGAATACATTGGTATCATTTACCTTTGTCTTCCCTTCACATAACTATCAGGTTTTAAGTTTAGCTCTTTACACAATAATATATAACAAACTATCCCAAAACTAAGTAGCCTACAATAACATTTCCCATCCAAAAGAAAAAAAAAGAGGAGTGGTTGAACCAGCCAGCATATTCTCCTACTAACACTTTATAAAATGTACCGTTGTTCAGCCAACAGTGAATATTATGAGAGTTGATAAACTCTTGCTTGTTTGAAAAAGGTAAAAATGTTTTTAATTATTGTTTTGATTTAGATAGTCTTTTCTACCTTTATTATTTTATACTAGTAACAATCTTTATCATATCTAAATGTTGAATTTTATAAGCATTTTTTCTGTATTTATTGCACAATTAATTAATTTTCCTCCTTTAATCTATTATGTGGTGAATAATGTTTATTTATTTTCTAATGTTAAAACACAGTTACGTTCCTGGGAAAAATCTACATTTATCAGGACACATTTTCTTTATTGTTACTATAACTATTATTATTATTTCTTGATATGATGAGTTTATTTAGAATTTTTTCATGGTGCTTACAAGAACCACTGGCTTTAAAAAATATATATAGACTTTATTGTTTAGAACAGTTGGAATCATACAAAATGTAGGCTTTTAGATAGGCTTGTTTTACTTAGTGATGTGAATTTAAAGTTCCTCTATGTCTTTTTGTAGTTTGGTAGCTCATTTTCTTTAAGTACTGAATAATAATCCATTATCTGGTTGTAATACAATTAATTTATTTATTAATTCACCTATTGAAGGACATTTTGATTGCTTCCTAGTTTTGGCAATATTAGTAAAGCTGCTATCACATTTATGTATAGGCTTTTTTGTAGACATAAGATTTCACCTCATTTGAAATACCAAGAAGCATAATTGCTGAATTATGTGGTAAGAGTGTGTTTAGCTTTACAAGAAAAAACTTCTGTACTCTCTTCCAAAATGACTGTATCATTTTCCCACCAACAATGAATGTGATTTCCTGTTGCTCCACATCCTCACCAACATTTGGTGTTTTGGATTTTAGCCATTCATTGTACAGTCCTCATTTGGTTTTGAAGTAAAATTATGCAGAATTCACAAAACAATACTGTCGGGCTCTTTACTGAATAAATTTGCCTATATCTGTCTGAAGTAAATAAAAAGTTTTACCCTTCCACAAAACAATACATTTATGCTACTGTATTCAAATAGTTTAGTTCTGAAGATATTTTTAATTCACAGATTAGGTATAATTTTATCATTGATTTATTTTTATTTATTTTTTAAATTTAGATTTACCGAGATGTTTACTAGTATCTTTACTACCATTCTTTCTGTGTTCTAGACCTTTTATTCTGGATCATTTTTCTTCTTCCTGAAGTATGTCTTTTAGAAAGTTATTTAGGAAGGAATCAATTTTAACTCATCTTTACTTTGCCTTCATTCTTAAAGGCTAATTTTCCTGGATATACTTTGAAAACTATTTTCGCTCTTCACAGGAAAATATAGTCCTTTTGTCTCTGGGTTTCCATTGTGGCTGTTGAAAATTTTGCCATTGGTGCTGCGTTCTTAGAAGCTCAAAGGGTTTCTAACCTTCAAAATATCAATAACCAATCTAGAGCATATACTATAACTATTTAAAAAAAAACTAATTTTCAAGCTATCAATGTTTTCAATATTCTAAACTCTATCACACTTGTACCTGCCTCCTTTTTTAAATTTTACAATATTTTCCATCTGAACTATAGAGAAATTCAAGATTTTAGTGAAATTTTCAAGCATATCAACATTGCTGAAAACAATATTTTTTTGTAGTCTCAATAATAATAACATATAACTATGTAATAGTGCTTTTTTTCCCCCATCCACATGTGATTTACTTTCAATACTGAAATTAAAATATTGTAACATATTTTCAGATACATTCTTTCATTCTGGCAATAGCCCTGTTGTTAAATAGCTATGGTTTTACTATATTTTTCAAAAATCGTTGCAATAATACCTCCACCTCACATGCTCTTCTTATACTGTGACTTTGACACTTCTCACTGAGAAGTGGGGTCTATGTTCCCTCTTCTTGAATTTGGGTGTGTTTGTGATCATGACAGATATGACACTGATTTCTAAGATTAGGTCATAAAGGCAATATAGTATTTGCCTGATTTTTCTTTGGGTGCTTATTCTTGGATCCTAGCCATAGTGAGGAACTCCAGTAGCCACAGGGAGATGCTACATGTAGGTGTTCTGGTTAAAAGCCCTCTAGAGTTTCCCCATGACAATATCAACCACCAGGTGTGAGAGGGAGGAAGACTTCAGATGCTTTCAGCCCAAGCCCTTGAGTCTCCCCCAGAAGGTGATGTCCTGTTCAGCAGAAATAGGCTGTTCTCATTGAACTCTGACAAAATAGCATAATGAATCTTTATAATTTTATGCCACTGAATTTAGGGTAGTTTGTTACCCTGCCAAAGATGGCTAAAATAGTCATTATTTTCACCAATTCGAACAAAAATATCCTGAGTTTTAGAATAATAAATTAATTGGTTTTTCCAAGGTTCATACAGTAACTGATAAAGATATAGGATCAAAGTACAATTTTATAATTCCACACACTTTATGTATATTAAAATTGTTTAATATCATACAAGACCCCAATAAGATCTATACCTATTGTCACCAACATACTGATGACAAACCTAAGGCTAGAGAGAAGTTAAGACGAAGTGTTTAAATTTGCACAAGCTATTAGTAAACAGAGCCCAGTTTTGAACTTGCTAGCCTCTCTCCCAAGTGCTTTCTTAACCATTACATAATCTAGTTTTTTGACCTCTCCCTCTTTCCACTAATTCATGTCATCTTGACAGCTCTAAAATTGTAAACGTTTAATTAAGAAGAATTGAGTTACACACTCCAAATAATTGGTTTAGCTATCTAAAAAAACTACAGGTTCCCTCTGCAAACACATACATATTCACACAAATATGTGCACATTTTTTCAGATTATGGACTCCCTTGAAGCCAATAGATTTAAATGCAGATTTTGTGGAAATTCAGCATCTCTTGTTTACACTATGAGTAGAGCTCCAGATTTCTAATGTATAGGCAAAGGAAGGAAATTTACACTATAATGACCAAAACTGAAGAAATTGATGAGTTATTGTAAGTAGGGCAGAGACAAGATGAAAATCAATTGAGTTTTACCAAGATACATTAGACAGTTTCCCAATCTGCATAATCATAATGGATAACATTCTCCTTTTTCTACAATAAGTTTATTTGAACAATGCCCTTTGATAATGCTCCTGGCTCTAATTTGTTTTTTTATAGTAAAGAGGTAGCATCCAGTGTTAGTTATGTTTCTGATTATCTACGCCTTGAGCCAAAACACTGATATTGAGGAGAATGCAAATATAAACTGCTACTTAACGTGTTGAGGTGTAATTAAAATATATAGGTGCCAAAACAACAACAGAAACAACAACAAAAAAACCTTGACTTATAAATGTTAAGAAAACATCTTTGGGAATGACACTACTGAGTTTGAACTAGACTATGGACCTATACTACCTGTACAAATTTGAAAATTTTTCATAATGTTTCTGTGCCCAAGCTTTGTTATCAGTGATTTGAGAACAATATATTACATATCTTTTTAGAGTCCAGTATGAGATTAAACGAGTCTAGAATAGAACCTGACAAATAAGTTAACAATAAATGATAATTGATCCATGAGTATGTGAGTGCACTTGTGTCCTGAAATAAGCTTGTTAATAAATCCCTGAAATCTCACTATTATTGCTTTTCATTTCCTTTATACAAGTAGTTTTAGTGTCTTTACTTTTTAATGTCAGAAGTGTAATATACACTTCTATTCTGCTACTTGTGAGAGTTTACCAGATCCTTTAGGCAAAGAAAAAAATGTATGGAGTTAAAGTAAGGTATAAAGACATCCTTACTGTGAGTGAGGCAGTTTAAATTTTATGCAGAACAGTTATATCAAATTAGCAATAAAAACCAGTGTTTACTCGTTATGGCTACACAGCGTAGACTATTAAATTATAAAGTAGCAAAATAAGGTCTACATGGGTATGCTGATAGGCTAAGATGCAGAATGTAGATCTCTAACATATGTTTTAATCCTCTAGTAGATGGAGAATTATCTAGAAACATAAGGATGAATAACTAAGCACACATATATATGGGAAACATCTCATTTTCAACTGCCAATTCAATCTAATATAAGTAGAAATATCATTCTAATACCATGAAGTTAAATTGCATTGCACTTCTCTTTCTCAGCAACTGGCTAATTCAATCATAGCACACGGATTTTTCATCAGTTCTTAATTTGCTTAATTTTTGTGAGCTGGTGGTTTAGAAAATTTCCCATTTTTCAACCTTAAGACTGTAGGGATAAGGCGATGTGCTATTCTTTCTCTGTGTCATTTTCATTTCAATATAGATTTTATAGTTCATTACCTGTCAATCAGATTTTAATGGCACAGTGCTCATTTTATCATGTTCTATAAAACTGTTTTATGCTTCTTTCAATGTCTTACATTCATTTTAGACTGAGCCCTATTTATTTCTCTAAGAGCCGTAGCCATCTGTAGCTGTGCACATTTGAACATGTATTTATTTTAGCAAATGCAATATTTTGCTTTATATGGTATATTCATTTAGCATATTTATTCAAGCAAGTGAATACTGAGGAAGAAGTGCTGTGTAAATGCTTTATCTGTGACAAACCATTTTATGCCCTATGTTTTCATTTATCTCAAACCTTGAGGATACAATTTCAAATACACTTTAAGATGCTCACACAGTATATTTTTTCACCTGATTATTCTTAATCTAAGAAAACATATTTACAATAATTAATATTCAAAGTACCCGGGCAAACAGACATAGATTTGAGCCTCAAAGTTTTTACATAAATTAACACTTAATTAAGTAACGAAAGAAAATAATGCATTTTTTTAAATTAGAAAGTATCTTTTTCTTCACATAGGTTTGTTTCTTTTTACCAATGTTACATGTTTTCCTCATTTAACAACTGTCTCCATTAAGTATATATTAGCTTTATTTCTCCTCTAAGAAATACTTAAGCTTGTTAGTCTTATCTTTAAAAAAAAATTAGAGAAGTTTTCTTCAGGAACTAGTTAGTACAGGTAGTTTTATTGAGGGAACTATGGTTTGACTTTTCACCTATTAAATAAGAAACAATTTAAAAACATAATTGTGGCACTGTTCTTTTTTCCTTTATTCCTTTTTTTCCTTTGCATTCCTTTACCCTTCCTTCCATTTTTATTTTTTATTTATTTTTATTTATTTAATTTTATTTTTCAATTACAGTTGACATTCAGTATTATTTTATATTAGTTTCAGGTGTACAACATAGTAGCTGGACATTTATATAATTTATGAAGTGATCCCCCCGATTAGTCTACTACCCACCTGGCACCATATGTATTTATTGCAATATTATTGACTATATCCCCTGTGTTGTACTTTATATCCCAGTGACTATTTTATAATTACCAATTTGTACTTTTTAGCCCCTTCATCATTTTCACCCAGGCCCCCAACCCTCCCCCTGTCTGGCAACTATCAGTTTGTTCTCTGTATCTATGAGTCTGCTTCTGTTTGGTTTGTTTATTTTGTTCTTTAGATTCCACATGTAGGTGAAATCATATGGTATTTTTTTTCTGTCTGACTTATTTCACTTAGCATAATACCCTCTAGGTCCATCTATGTTGTCACAAATGGTAAAATTTCATTCTTTTTATGACCAAGTAATATTTCGTTGCATATATGAACTACCTATTCTTTATTCAATCATCTACTGATGGGCATTTAGGTTGCTTCTGTATATTGGGTATTGTTATGTAGTGCTGCAGTGAACATAGGGTGCATATATCTTTTTGAATTATTTTGGATTTCTTTGGGTAAATTCCCAGAAGTAGAATTGCTGAGTCATAAGGTAGTTCTATTTTTAATATTTTGAAGAAGATTCATACTGTTTTCTATAGTGGCTGCACCAATTTGAAATCCCACAAACAGTGCACGAGGGTTCCTCTTTCTCTACATCCTCAAACACTGTTCTTAGTTGATTTATTGATGATAGCCATTCCGACAGGTGTGAGGTGATATTTCAATGTAGTTTTAATTTGCATTTCTCTGATGATTAGTGACATTGATCATCTTTTTATGTTATTGGCCACCTGAATGTTCTCTTTGGAGAAATGTCTTTTCAGATCCTCTGCTCATTTTTTAATTGGATTATTATTATTTTTTTGGTGTTACTTGTATGAATTCTTTATGAATTTTTGGATATTATCTCTTTATCAGATATATCATTGCTAAATATCTTCTTCCATTCAGTAGGTTGTCTATTTGTTTTGTTGATAGTTTCCTTTGCTGTTCAAAAACTTTTTAGTTTGATGTAGTCTCATTTGTGAATTTTAATTTTTCTTTTGTTTCCCTTGCCCAAGGAGGTATATCAGAAAAAATATTACTACGAACAGTGTCAGAGAGTTTACTGCTTATATTTTCTCCTAGGAGTTTTATGGTTTTAGGTCTTACATTTAAGTCTTTAATGCATTTTGAATTTATTCTTGTATAAGATAGAAAAAGTTGGTCCAGTCTTTTTTGTTGTTGCTGTTGTTGTTTTTGCATGTATCTGTCCAGTTTTGCCAACACTATTTATTGAATAGAATGTCTTTATCCCATTGTATATTCTTGACCTCCTTTCTTATGGATTAAATGACCATGTAGGTGTGAGTTTATGTTTAGGCTCTCTATTCTGTTCCACTGATTTATGTGTCTATTTTTATGCCAGTACCATGTTGTTTTGATTACTATAGACTTGTAGTATAATTTGATGTCAGATAGTATGATACTTTCAACTTTGTTTTTCTTTCTCAAGATTGTCATGGCTATTCAAGTGTTTTGTGGTTCCATATGAATTTTAGGATTATTTGTTCTAAATCTGTGAAAAATGCCTGAATATTGTATTTCTGAATATTGGTATTGTGATGATTGCATTACATTTATAGATTGCTTTGAATAGTATGAACATTTTATCAATGTAAATTCTTCCAATCCATGAGCATGGCATATGCTTCCATTTATTTGTATCTCCTTCAATTTCTTTCTTCAATTTCCTATAATGGACATTTTACTTCCTTGGTTAAATTTACTCCTAGGTAGGTAGGTAGGTAGGCAGATATGTATGTATGTATGTATGTATGTATGTATGTATGTATTTATGCAGTTGTAAATGGGATTGTCTTCTTAATTTCTCTTTCTAATAGTTTATTGTTTGTGTATAAAAATGCAAGTTAGTTATGAATATTGATTTTGCATCTTACTACTTTATTGAATTTATCAGTTCTAATAGTTTTTTGTTGGAATCTTTAGGGTTCTCTGTATATAGTATCATGTCATCTGCAAGTAATGACAGTTTCACATTTTCTTTTCCAATTTGGATGTCTTTTATTTCTTTTTGTTTTCTGATTACTACTGCTAGGACTTTCAATACTATGTTGAATGAAAGTGGTGAAAGTGGGCATTTCTGTCTTGTTCTTGATCTTAAGAGAAATTCTTTTAGCTTTTTACCATTGAGTATGATGTTAGCTATTGGTTTGTCATAAGTGCCATTTATTACATTGAGGTATATTCCCTCTATTCTCATTTTGTTGAGTTTTTATTATAAATAGATGCTTGATTTTGTCATATTCTTTTCTGCTTGTATTGATATGATCATGTTCATTTTATTTTTCCTTTCGTTTATGTGATATATCATATTAATTGATCTGTGAATATTAAACCAAACTTTCATCTCAAGAATAAATCTCACTTGATCATGGTGCATGACCTTTTTAACATATTGCTGAATTCGGTTTGCTAATATTTTCTTGAGAATTTTTACATCTATGTTCATCAGGGATATAAGGCTATAATTTTTTTTTTGTAATATCTTTGATTTGAGAATCGAGGTAATGGTGACCTTGTAAAATGAGGTAGGAAGCCTTCCCTCCTCTTAAATTTCTTGGAATAGTTTGATAAGAATAGGTGTTAATTCTTTGAATGCTTGATAAAATTTATCTGTGAAGCTGTCTGATCCAGGACTTTTGTTTGTTGGGAGTTTTTTGATTACTGATTTGATTTTGTTAGCAGTAATTAGTCTGTTCAGATTTTCTGTTCCTTCTTGACTCAGTCTTAGATGATTGTGTGTTTCCAAAAATTTATCCATTTCTTCTAGATTGTCCAATTTGTTGGCATGTAATTGCTCCTAGTATTTTTTTTTAATCTTTTGTATTTCTGTGTTGTCAGTTGTCGCTTTTCCTCTTTCATTTCTGATTTTACTTATTTGGGTCTTCTCTTTTTCTTGATGAGTCTGGTTAAAGTTTATCAATCTTGTTAATCTTTTCAAAGAACATGCTATTGGTTTCATTGATCTTTTGTATATTTTTTAGTCTCTATGTTGTTTATTTCTGCTCTAATCTTTATTATTTCTTTTCTTCTACTCACTTTGTGCTTTGTTTGATGTTCTTTTTCTAGCTCCTGTAGGTGTAAGGTTAAATTGTTTATTTAAGTTTTTTTGTTTCTTGACATATGCCTGTATTGCTTTGAATTTTCCTCTTAGCATTGTGCTTGCTGTGTCCCGTTGATTTGGGGTTGCTGTGTCCTCATTTTTATTTGTCTCAAGATCTCTTTTGATTTCTTTCTTGATTTAATTGTTAACCCATTCATTGTTTATCAGCATGTTATTTAACCTCCATGCGTTTATGTGTTTTTCACTTTTTTTTTTTTTTTTTGGTAATTGTTTTCTAGTTTTATACTATTGTGGTCAAAGAAGATGCTTGATAGGATTACAGTCTCATTAAATTTATTGAGACTTGTTTTGTGGCCTAACATGGTCTATTTTGGAAAATGTTCCATGTATATTTGAAAAGAACGTATATTCTGTTTCTTTGGCATGAAATGCTCTAAAGATATTAAATCCATCTGATCTAGTATGTAATTTAAGGCCACTGTTTTTTTTGTTGTTGTTGTCGTTGTTGTTAGATTTTTTTATCTGTAAGATCTGTTCATTGGTATTAATGGGGTGTTAAAGTCCCCTACTTTGACTGTATTATTGTTGCTCTCTCTCTTTCTAATGGTCATTATTTGCTTTGTATATTTAGATTCCCCTGTGTTGAGTGCATAAACGTTACAAGGGTCATATCCTCATGTTGAATTGATCCCTTTATAATTATGTAATGTCCTTGTCTCTTACTTTAGCTTTTCTTTTAAAGTCTTTTTTGTCTGCTATAAGTATCACTACCCCAGCTTTATCTTTTTCATTTCCATTTGCATGAAATATTTTTCCTTCTCTTTAATTTTAATCTATCTGTGTCTTTTGATCTGAAGTGGGTTTCTTATAGACAGCATATGTATGGGTCTTTTTTTTCTCATCCATTCAGCTACCTTATTTCTTTTGATTGGAGCATTTAATCCATTTACTTTTAAAGTAATTGTTAATAGATATGTAGTTATTACCATTTTATTATTCATATATATTTTCTTCTCTTCTTTTAGCCTTTTTTACAGTACTGGTTTGGTGGCGATGAATGCCTTTAGCTTTTTCTTCTCTGGAAAGGTCTTTATCCGTGCTTTAGTTCTAAATGATAGCTTTGCTGAGGTGAGTATTATTGGTTGTAGGTCATCACTTTGAATGTTTTGTGCCAATCCCTTCTGGATTGCAAAGTTTATGTTGAGTAATCAGCTGACAGTCTTACGGGAGCTCCCTTGTAGGTAATAACTGTTGTTTGTAACTCTCTGAAGTTCACCAGTTTGGGAAAGTTTTTAATAATTATTTCTTCTAATAGGGTCTCAATCCCTTGCTTACTCTCTTCTTTTTCTGGTACTCCTATAATGCAAAAGTTGTTATGTTTGATGTTGTCCCACAGGTCCCTTAAACTATTCTCTTATTTATTTACTTACTTACTTACTTACTTACTTACTTACTTACTTACTTAACTTACTTGCTTACTTACTTAGATTGTATGTTTTCTGCTACCTTATCTTCTAAATCACTGATCCAATCCTCTGCTTCATCTAATCTGCTGTTGATTTCTGGTATTGTCTTCATTTCAGTTATTGTGTTCTTTATTTCTGATTGTTTCATTTTTCTGGTTTCTATGTTCTTTTTTATGCTTATTCTCTCTCTGTTGAAGTTCTCACTAAGTTTCTTGAGTATCTTTATAACCAGTGTTTTGAATTCTGTATCTGGTAGATTACTTGCCTCCATATTATTTAGTTCTGTTTCTGAAGTTTTTCCCTTTTTTTTTTTTTTAATTTGGGACATATTTCTTTGTTTCCTCATTTGGTTGCCTCTCTCTGTTTTTATGTATTAGGTAGATCTGTTATGTCTCCCAGTCTTGGCAGGGTGGCCCTATATAGAAGGGGCCCTGTGGGGCTCAGTGGTGGTATTCTTTCTTGAAACAGCAAAAAACTTTTCTATAGCCTTATTTGGAAACTAATTTTCAGTTACAACAGTGGTATCTGTATTATACTCATAAACTAGCTCTTTAGAAAAGCAAACAAACAAAATTTTGACCTGTAACATTGACCAGTTTTATAGTAAATTGTTCTACCATTGTCAATTTAAGGAAACCAACATTTAAATAATCAGCTCTTTTTCACTGAATAGCCAGCTCCACACACCACTGCTTCTTACTATCTAAACTAAAATTTCTTCTATATATTAACTTATTCAGGACAAAGAGAAATATCTTCTCACTACTTTAGGCATCCTCAGAATTTTCCCTTTACCATCTACCTAATTTTTCTTTCTGTAATTCACATGAAATACACTTTTTACTAGACAGAGTAAACAGATTTGTTATCTTCGCTTTGCTTTTTTTCACCTCTGATATTGTATGTCTTTCTTCTTCCCTAGTCCATGGCTTTCCCTATTTTCAAAGTTAATTTCTAAGTTTACCACTTCCCTGAAATCATTTTATATAACTATATTTATTTTACTTACCGAGTCACTTCAGGAATTCCATTCTTTATTTTTTTCTTCCTTTAAAATACATAGCACTTTCATATCTCAGCACACCTAGTTTATTTTTACAATTTTATTATATTGTTATATTTATGTATAATACAACTAGAATTGTGATTGAAACATTTTTTATATATAGAAATTTGTTATATGCTTTCTTTTTGTATGTATGTATTATTTAATCTGTCTTCTTTTCTTTTTTTGATGAAAACTTCTTAGGGAAAATATCCCTCAGTTAGAATATTTCTAAGCACATAGTTTACTACTGTGTATAAGGAAACATTCTGAATAATTGCCTGACTTTTTCTAAGTGTATCTTTAACATTGCCTTTAATGGGCTAAAAAAAAAAAAAAAACAAGGTGTACATAAGTCCACTTTCTAAGATTTATTTTTTAATTTCTCTATTATAACTTTTATTTAAGTTACCCAGAAAATATTAATACATTTTTCAAAGAAAACTTTTTTACTTCCTTTATTTTATTAGCTTCTTGATCTCTGAACTTCCCCTGGTTCCTTGTTAATTATGTATTTCATTTTTATAATATATAAAAAGAGAGAGGCACTAAAGTTAAATTCTTTGACAATTTAGTCCCAAGAAACAAGATTAATACCAATGAAACAATTATGTAGTATTTCATCTGTTTATTCTTTTATTCCAAAACTTATGGTGAAAATAGGATGTGTCAAATATGTTTTGTTCAGTTTTGTCTTGTCTAAAGAAGATTTTCATATTTTTACAAATAAAACATTTTATCTTTCAAGAAGAGCATTTTCTGTAAAAACAGCTTGAAAAGCCACTGGCCCAGGATATGCGATTGGTAGGGGAAGCTGAGAAGTTTGTAAAATACAAATTGAGCAAGCACTAGTAAGAAGAGTGTTGGGTTAGGAGAAATGCCAAAAGTATTTGGAGGCTCTTAACATGGGGGGAATAATAAACACAACCGTGGAAACAGAGATGAGTGCATGCTTCATGTCTTTGGCATGAGTTATTCTATTGGGTCCTTAAAAGAGAGCCAGCAACAGTAGATTTTAGCATTTGATACTGGGAATAAATCAAGCCAAAGCTTCAGGGAAAGATCCTGAGATTTAACAGTACGAAGAAACAATTAAGTTGCCATTTTTTCTCCTCTGAAGAGATCACAGAGTTACGAGAACAAAGTGTATACAGATCCTACAGATCAGATTTCAAATTCTGGGACCACCCCTTAGTTGTGATCTAGATAGGGTTGCTTGGTAATGTAGAAACTTAGTTAATTTAGTATAATTCTTATACTAAAAAGTTATCAATGTAGAAACTTTGCTTGGTAATGTAGAAACTCAGTTAATTTAGTATAATTCTTATACTAAAAAGTTATCAATTATTTCACCAATTGATAACTTTTTCATATAAGAATGCCCCAAATATTGCATAAGATATTGTATACTAAAATATATATTCATTATATATTTGAAATTCAAGTTTAAGTGGGCACTCTGTATTTTTATTTGGTAAATCTGGCAACCTTAGACCTAGACAAGTTACATAGTATCTCTAAGTCTCCTTTATCTCATCTACAATATGGTGGCAATGATTATACCAAGTGAGACAGAAATTATGGGTATACATACACACACTGAGTAAGTAAAATATTTAAATAATAGTATTTGGACAATACTAGGTACTAGAGAATTCTTATAATACTTAAATAAGCACAATTTTTAGTATACAAATATAAAAATAGAATTTTTCTTCCTCGTGTGTTTACATCCTCTGGGGCTAATGATCCCCCTTTTTTTGAAATTTAGGCAAATCCTATCAGTGTATTGTCAACTCATGGTAACATTTCTCCAAACGGTAATTAAATATCTATTTTCATTTAATAGTGTTGATGAGGCTCTTGATTTAAAGTTAAGACCTCTCCCCTTCTTCAATTTAGTCCTGCCTTAGGTACAAGCTGGGTATGATGGATGTATGTACCACCCAGAAGATCTCTAAAGTTCATGTTGTTAAATTGGTTCCATTATGTAGGCATAATTGATTAAATCATTGGTCATTAATGACTGAACTCAACCACCTGCCTCTCTCCTCTCCTTTGATGTCTGCAGGTAGGGCTGAAAGTTCTAATCTTTTAATCACATGATTGCTTCCTCTGTCAAACAGTATCTCTAAGCTACCTAAGGACTCATCTAGAGACACTTTCTTAGCATAAATTGAGGTTTGGTGGCCAGAGGCTTGTTGTGAATAACAAAAGAAGCTTCTATCATCCCTATCACTTAGGACATTCCAAGGGTTTTAGAAACTCTGTGTCAGCAACTGGGGACAAAGACCAAATATTTATTTCTCCTTATCGCACTGCCTTAGCACAGACTATCACAAAATACCAAAAACTGGGTAACTTAAATAACAAACACCTATTTCTCAGAGTTCTATGGGCTGAGAAGTCTAAGATTAAGGTACTGGCCAATTCACTTCCTGGTGGAATCCTCTTCCTGGCTTGGACTGCAGCCTTCTCACTATGTCCACACATGGTGGAGAGAGTAAAAGAGATCTGGTCTCCCACTTTTTATAAGAATATTAATCTCATTATGGATGTCCCACCCACATGATCTAATCTAAATTTAATTACCTTCTCAAAGTCTTAACTCTCAGTGAGTGCCATCACACTGGGATTTAGAGCTTCAACATATGAAGTTTTGGAGGCTACATTCAGTCCATAACAGAAGGGGTTTTCAGTTAGTGTCAGAGCTTGAATAAAGGTTTTCCGAATTTTCAATTTGATTTCTTCTTACGATCAAAGTCACATAGGGAATCTAGAGTTCATGACTAAGTTAATGATTTAGATTTTTACCTATTCCTTTACTGGAGCCCTCTTACAAAAACAAGATGGCTTGTTTATTCTCATTAAATATTTACTGACTAAATGTATGCATATAAGCATGAAACTGTGAATGAATGAATAAAAAGATAGATGTTGCAGCTAGTTAGGCTTAAAGTTAAATGAAAATACTTCAACTAAAATTCATTTTTAATTATAAACTGTAAATACTAATTATAGAAATTATTTTTGTTTAACAACATCTTTTATTATACTATATATCGTGTATATATATTTATATATTGCTGCATTTCTGCAAATATTATCTTTTCTTGTGTTTGTGCAGTTTGTTTTTCCTCTCAAGCGAATTTTTTCCTTCAACATTCATACTAAAATTTACCTTGCTGACATCTACATTTCAACTTGTCAGGTTTTAAAATTTTATCTTGTTCTCCAAGATGCCATTCTTATCCAAATTAATATTGTCAGTAATTCAATGAATAAGCTTTCCACTCTAGCATACTCAAACTCTAAATACATTTCTCACAGCAAACATGGACCTGAATAGCAGTATAATTGCTAGTGAACTCAAGAGTTTTGTTTTGCCTGCACGCGTCAAAGCCAAAGAGACTCAAACAGGAGTTTGCAGCAAAAAAGAGTAAAGGTTTATTTAAGAAATGGTGCCAAGCCCAGAAACGCAGGTGAGCCAGCACGTAAAGACCTGGCTCCCTGATGGCCTCTAGGGGATAGGTTATATAGGGAAAAACTCATTAGTCATGGTAGCTAAGGAAGTTGGGGTTGTAGGCTCTACTGATTGATCGGGGCTAGAGTAGAAGGTAGTGGGTCATTGCATCAAGTACTGTTGTCGGTCATCACATAGTTCTGTCTGGTTTCAAAGGGATGCTGGTAGAGTCTTTTTGCTTTCATGGGTATCTGAGCTGCAAGATGTTATCTTTAGTTTGACTAAAACTTTGCTTCTGTGGTCAACAGACCTCCACTTTGCTCCTAAGACTGTTCGATGCCGACCTTGTGACAGCCTGCTGAAAAGTGAAAAGGTCTAGTTTCTGGAACCCCTAACCGCATTCTGTTAATCATGAAACTTGTAACAATGAGCTCATATGCTAACTGCCAATTTTAGCCTGTGTAACCCTGCTTGCTTGCGTGGCATGAAAAATAATCAATTGTATATAAGCTGAAAATTACTGTTTGGCCATCGCCCATGAGAATACTGGCTATTGCCCATGGGAACATAGGCAATCACCCATGGGAACATAACATTCTAACAACAAGCTTTCTGCTTCTGTACTTTCCGCTTGCATACCTGACCAGTGGGTTGACAGGTAGTGAATAGGAGAGAAATAGACCTTTGTGTTTAAGATAGAATGAAGAATGGGATTTAGGTCTTAAAAACCTTGTATCTTGGCATTTCGGGGCTGCTCCTTTGTACAGGACAGCCACCGGCTAATAAACAGCCTTTGAGAGCATACTTGGTTTGGTCTATTCTATACAGGCCACAACAACCTAAGGGCTTAATGATTAAGGAATGGCAGTGCAGTATGCAGAAGGATAAGGAAATAAAAAGAAGCAAGTGAGCCCAAAGCCAGTTTGAATCAAAGAGAAAGAGGGGGAAAAAAGTAATTTTAAAGAAGTGAACCATTTCCAGGGTTACATATGACCTCTAATCAATTAAAAGAAAAAAAAAAAAAGACAGTATGGAGTCAACACCTGTAATTCATATAGCTTTATTATTATCTCCAGTAGATGAAACAGATATAATTTGAACCAAGCTCAGTCTCACTAAGAGCTTTTGTTAAAACAATCCTCAGATTACCAAAGTTGATAAAAGTTAACGATTTAAAAGAACAAATGATTTCGAAAAGAATTCTGTTTTTTGTGTATTATACAGAAGTCCAAAACTGTATTTATTTAAAAATAATATTACCAATAACTCCCATTGTATAAACATAATCACCCTGCCCTAGAAATACCCCAGAATCTCATTATAGATTAAAATACATGAAAAATGTTCATACAAATTATGAAGTAAAGGTTTGACCATGCCTTATTGAGCTTAGTATTCTGAAACTAGAGAAGGATTTTGTAAAACCTTAGAAGAAATTTTGATGCTGTATGACTAATCAAAAGAAAAAAATACTATTTTTCAATAAGCTTCTTAGAATTCTTATTAAAAGAATATGACATTGAAAAAATACTTTTTATAAGGAAAAATTATTAGAGTAATAATGAAAAGGAAAAAAAATTGCCTCTGCAATTTTAAAGATTTTTTTAAATTATCATATCAGGAACAGATACTCATATGAATAAAGCAAGTTTATAAGGTAAGTGATTCTGCAGCTGTGAGAAGATAAGGCTAATGACCTCTGGTGTTTCAATTAAGGCTAGTATTTTATGATTAGTTTCAAATAAGGGACAGTTAAGAGAGAGGAAATGACAGCCATACAACTTTAAATTATAGATTGTTAAAACATTGTTGTTTTTGTTTTTTTCTTCCTATATTCTCCACTAAACCTTTGAAACCAGAAAAAAATAATTATGCAATAATTACCTTAAAATACCTCTTTTGTAATTTTCATGAGTCTATTTATATTTTAGCTTTTAAGGCCAATCAATCATTTCACAAATAGTTACTATCACTTGCTTGAATTATGCCAGATTATAACTGGAAACGAATATAACTAGGTACTATATAATGAAAGGGAAATGAAAAATAATAAATTACTTGTAAAGCTTGATTTACATATTTATGATGCTTAAAATTCAGTGAAGTAAGATACACTTATATAGTAATAATGAAACACTATACTAGGGCAGAGCTCATAATGTTTTTACAAAAAAATTATATAAAGGACAGTATCCTATAGTCATATAAAAGAGAGAGGCAGACTGCCTTGGTTTGCCTTCTGACTCATTCACCCACTGGCTTCATGACCTTGGGCTAATTTACTTAGCTTCTCTGTACTTCAGAGTTCTCATTTATAAAATGTATGTAATAATGGTGCTTATTTCATGAAGCTATAAAGCACTCAAGACTGTGGCTTCTGCTCAAAATCTTAAGATATTTGTTGTTGTTAAGCAAGAGGTCTTACAGTTCGTTTTTTAACAGTGATTAAAAATAAATATAGAAAGTGGGAATGCTGAGTCCGAAAATTTATGTGTGACTGAAGTTAACTATTTTATTCAGAAGATGAATTTAATGTTAGAAACATTAAATGCTAAATGTGTAAGAAAAAGTGAGTGAGAGACTGGCAAATTGATTTCATTATATTCATTGATTTTTTAAAAAATTATTGTAAAAACACTTAACGTGAGGCTTTTTTTAAAACAAATTTTAAGTGTACAATAATGATATTGTTAACCATAGATGTAACATATTGATTTATTTTTAAAATAGTTTAATTCAAAACACTTTCAAATATGAAATTATTTCTAAAAAATAAAAATAACATATACTGTGTCCATTAAAGCACAATAAAAAATAAAGGTTTATATTGATTTTTCTGAACATAGGCAGAATATGTCCTTATTCTTAGGACATATGCATGTCTTTAATGAGTTTCTTAGCCATCTCTATCTCTAATACTATGTCAATGGTATTTTTCTGAATAATGTATTTTTTTAATATGGACATATTTTTAATTTTTTCAGAAAATATTTTCTGCAACATTCTTCAAACTTTTATTTTATGATTAATAAATTTAAAATTGTTGACATAGTCAACTGATTCTTCTTGAAAAACCGTAATATCTCCATTGAGATAACATTCTATAGCTGCTAGGAAAATTCTGCTAAATGGGAGATATTTTAACTCTGTATTTAGTATTAAATTTCATAAATATTTTAGCCAAATTGTATTCACAAATATCTACCACAAGTAAAATTCCTAAAATACCTTGTCTCTATTAAAGTGTTTTTTAAATTTTACAAAAAATACAGATGCAAACAAAAGCACAGGTCTTCTCAATTTTCTTCAGGTTTCAGTTATAAATTTATCTAATTAAAAACAGGTATTCTATCTTACTGTAGGTTAAAAAATTAAAGCTTAATTTTAGAATCTCCAAATTAAATCTTACATGCTATTTGAGTTCCTATTGTTAATTTGTTTCATCCTTGCTTTTAAATAAAATAAATTTTAATATCTTCTTTGCAAACTTGGTTTTCAATAATTTTTAATAATTACAATTTACTAAAAACTTCAAAATCTGAAGTTGGGGACCTTCTTTCATTCATTACTTTGATTAAGGATTTCTAACTGATTACAAATAAGATGTAACCAACATTTAGTGGGCTAACACAATTGATTAGAAAGTAATGTTTCAAAGGCTGAAACATTTCTAGAATCTGTTTAATGATGGAATAGCAAAGAAAGCACTTACCATGTCAATTTTCTTTTAATTAAATATATTTATCACAAATAATTTCTAGTTTATTCTGTGATGATATTTAAAAATTGTAAATTTGAAAAAATCAGCTTCCATTTAGAATATCCCACATTAGTTGATAGAAGTCAGTATTATGTATACACCATGGCCAATTCCAAGTTCATTTCTAACCCACTTTATTTTAAATTAGTTTTAAAAACAAATGTTCTGTGAAAATAAGCTTCACCAAAATATATCTTCATAATATCTACAGCTATATATGTATGTTATTTGAAAAAAGAAGTCAAGGATTTTAGATATGTAAAAAAAGTTCAAGATACTGATAAGCATTGTATTCTTTGATAGCCACTTTGATAGACTACCTGGATATTAGTAAGTTTATAGTACAATAAGTACATTGTATTCAATATATCGATGTGGAATGATTTTTTTAAATCCTAGAATAGTATCTAGCATATAGAAACACTCAATATATATTACTGGAATAAATGCATTTGAAAGAGTAAATCAATAAATGATTAAAATTTTGATTCATTCACATGTTCTGGAGATAGAGTGCCAGACAATTTTGAAAACATTTGGATAATAGATTGATATTCAGATTTCATTTGGTTTCTTTCCGGCATGAAAACTTCAGAAGGATTGCTATGAAACCGTCATTCGTTATACAACCATTAAGAAAAAGGTCCATTCAAGAAATATTTAATACTATATTATAGTTGATGGGGAAATGAAAACAGTACTGTTCTTCTGTAGTAAAAATAGCATAAATTATGTTCAGTCCTCAGATATTATTCTGAGATTAAGAAACAGATCAAGGAAATCATTGGCAAACCGTGTAATTTTGTACTGAAAAGTTTGTCATCGTGGGCAGACCAAGCCAAGAAGCCTGAGAGTAGATGGTGAAATGCCAAGTATGAATAAATTCATGTCTCTCTCTAGTAACCTAAGCCTAAGAGCTTGGATATGGACCAACATCTACTACTGTGGGCTCAGTGAGGAACAAAAATTATTCAGCAATCACCACAGTGAGGAATAGAATCCTGGAGAGTAATAGCAACACTTTAGCCATCTCCATTACAAATCTTTCATGGCCTCTAGAAAGCTATTTGGGAGGCAGGGAACCTGCCAAAGCACTTGCTTAAAGTTAGCTCCACCTTCTGAAGAAGCCTCTGGAAGAGCCATTTTGAGTATTTTTTTTTTCTTTCTTTTTCTTTAACTTTCTAAATTTTCTACCTGTCTATTCCAATAGATTTTTTGAAGATTTAAAAAGATGATTAAATAAGATTACTGTGAATGATGTAAAATGCTGTTTGAGTTATTTACTTATCCTACTTTTCTATCACAAGTTCATCAATCAAAACTCAATTTTCAATTTGAGAAAATTTCCCTAAAACTACCAAAGCTTTTCATAATGAAAATGGTTAGAATGGTGATGTCTCTGGAGATGCTATTTTCTCTCTTTCAAACAAATGGTTGTGTACCTAGGTAAAAACTCCATATATTTAGTAGTGTATTATAAAATTTAAAATGTAATATTTTACCAGGCAGCTTAATTATCTTTTAAATTGATTACATTTAGAAATGGTAACTATATTATGTGAAATAATTCAGACCCCTTAACTTGTTGGATTCTACAATAGAGAAAATACAAAAATCAATCAACTTAAGAGCAAACACAGTGACATAAGCCTACATGAATCAATGAAGTAAATAATGACTATATAAAGGTATTTCATCTCATGAAAACTAGGCCCATCAATGCAAATTATATAACAGAAATAATTTTCCGAAATGAACCAATAATCCAATACTTACATCGAAAAATGCCATGTAAATGGGAGGATAATAACTATCCTAGTAGTTTTATTTAAAGAGATGATAACTTGAGATTAGAAATTTTCTATTAACTAATGAATTTAATGATTTTTAGCCACTAAGTAAACAAGTGATCAGTGTTTACTATTTGTTATGTTCTGTTTTAGGGGCACTGATTTAATAACATAAAGAATGATTTCAAATGTCGTTTTAAACATTTGCACATATCTGAATATATACATGAAAAAACTATATTGTTTTTTAATATTATAGAAAATGTAAATAAAATCAATAAATTTAAATTAAAGTGTTTTTTGTTTTGTATAATCTATTATAATTTTTAATTCACTTTACTATCTTAAATTAGAAACTAAATTAAAGGCTTACTTTGGAATAACTTAACAATATTATTTTTCTCTTACCAAATACAAAGCCAAAATTCTAAGAATAAAAATTTCATAAATGTTAATAAATTGTCATACATGGTTTGTGTTGAACTGTACCAATACTCAGTCAATCCATCGTACAGAGGCACACTCATGCAACAACTCTTTATGAAATACCTATCATGTACTAGGCATTGTGCTGGCTATGAAAAAGGATAAAATACTTCCCTCGAGGAGCTTTTAGCTTGTTGGAAGATAATTAGTTTAATAAGGTAGCACAAAATATATAAAATTAAGCATAGAAATTATGAAATATATAAATTGGGCAATTAAGAATCAATAGTATCTTAATCCACTGTTTTATCATTTAAATAGCACAGTGATCTATCAGTATATGTATATGAAATGCAAATGAGTTTTAGTTAAGAGTTCTCTGTAGGAATGCTTATGACTTTAATGAAGAAATAACAAGTGTTTCCATAAGTGATATTCATTTTCTTGCATAGTTTTATTGACATTAAACTTCTTTATTTGATTTGATCTTCTCCATAAGATTTGAAATACTTATCTTAGGAGAAGTTAAGGATTTATTATTGAATGGTCTCAACTCACATTAAAAAAAAAAAAAAGACAAAATAGATATTGATGAGTTTCTACTACTTTGTCTTTTTTTCCAACATATTTTTGTTTATGAGAAGATAGAGTTCTATAAAAATACACTATTTGAAATGTTAATGTCCAAAACAACTTGAGCTTAATTGAATGAATACAGAAATATGCCATATGATAGTGAAAATATGTTCTAGGTTTCTTCAAGTGCACAAGACTAGAAAATATGATATATAACATTTTTTCCAACGTATTAAACAACAGAATTATGGAAATATTTTAATTGATGATGCACTTTCTATTTCAATAAGCTATCCTAGAATAGAAATGAGGATCCTCTTCTATCTTTGGATTAATTAAACATTTAACTATAAATTATTGTGTGAGTGTATATACATTTGCATGTTTGAT
>NW_006443138.1:20223441-20229064 GCF_000325575.1 Pteropus alecto | reverse complement strand
CATATATAAAACCACACACATGTAGACTTATGTGTGTACTTATTGCTTATGTGTGTATGTGTATTTGTGGCAGACAATACATTATTGATAAATTATAATTCTAACTAACTGAGATGTTAAAACACTTTATCATTAATATATGAGAGTATGCAAATTCCTTCATTTAATCATTTGATCAACCAAATTAAATGCCAGAATTAAATTAGAAATGGTACAAAGATAAATGAGAATCAATTGTGATCTTCCCTTATCCTGTTGTTTATAGTAGTAAATGAGGGACATTACAAGTTTAACTGCCTAGTGTTTTGGGGAAGGCTTCGTAGATATTTATTTGACTCATTCTTTAAATGTTGATTTACTTTAAATACACTGAAAACATTGAAATTTGCAAATTTGCTAGGATTGACTCAGATCTTTTGTTTTAAAGAAACAGAATTTAGCAATAGGGCTTGAAGCTTTCTTGGCAACTGTCCTTAATTTTGTTCTTCTCCTTTCCTCCCCAGAGATAACTACTTCCCCAAGGTTATGTCATATATTTCCACACAGGCTTTAATATTTTAGCTATGTATGTACATATCCTTAAACAACGCACTCTGAAAATTCCTCAGTGTCTCTAAAATTTGCACGTCTTCTAAAATTTGCTTTTCATTCAACATTTTGTATAAATGTTCATGTTAATACATGTAGACTACATTCATTCATCTTAATTGCTTAATTGAAATATGCTATATACCATATTTTCTTTGTTTACTTGCCTAATGATAATATTTAAAGTACCACATCACTGTAATTAATAGTTAAATGAACATCCTTTGGCATGTCACATATGTATGTACACACACACACACATACATACTTACTTACATATATTTGTATATACATGCATAAATATATTTTTAACTCTTTTCTAAAATATATGTTTAGAAGTGGCATAGCTGGATTATAAGAAATGTGTATCATCAGCTATCTCAGATATTGTCGAATTGCTTTCCAATTTTCGATTTTATTTAGCATTGTCCACACACTTGATATTC
This sequence comes from Pteropus alecto, assembly GCF_000325575.1. Lineage (NCBI taxonomy): Eukaryota > Metazoa > Chordata > Mammalia > Chiroptera > Pteropodidae > Pteropus > Pteropus alecto. Next base: position 20,228,030 of record NW_006443138.1, on the reverse strand, counting down.
ATACAGCTAATCTGATAGGTTTGGAATAAGTTGGCAATGTTTTAAGTTGAATTTTTCTTAATAGTATTGTAGTAAGCAAATATTCTGTATTGCCAGTTTCTTTTTTTTTTAATTGTTTGTTTATATGTTTTGAATTGCTCATTTTTTTCTATTATGTTCTTTTATCTGCAATCCAAATGCTAATCCATGTGACATATACATACACGAATTCATACATACATATGTTTATTTTTACACTCTAGTTATGGTTTTCTTAACCATATTAAAGCTTATATATTTTGCCCACTTTTTAACATTTTGTCAGTTTCTATCATTTTTGAAATATTTTTTATCTCACTAGAATATAGATATATTCTTTAAAATTTTTTGTTTTTTACATTTAAATTTTTATTTATTCAGAACATATACTTTTATATATAGGTATGTAAGTGTGTGTGTGTGCATGAGCATGCACGTGTGTATATGTGTAATGAGATGCAATTATTATTGTTTTTTTCCAACTGGGTAAGCAGATGTCCAATAGTTTAACCCATTTCCCATTTACCTGAAGAATACTTGCCAATAGTGCTTGTTGTTGCACCATTTACCCTGAGATAATTTGCAGATTACATTCTTCCACCCGGATATTGATCCAGTGGATGTGGTAGAGCACTGCTGCATGCACTCACTGCATGCAAGTTTCCCCCACTTGAAGAAGAGTGTGTTGCTAGCAAAACACTGTGGTACCTGCAAGCAGGGCTGAACCATCCAAAGAAAGTGCTAAGTTAGTGGGGTGCTGCAGCACAGGCACATGGGGCTGCCCTTCCTGAAGAGGGTGAGGAACTATTAAAGTGCGGCAGTGTGCGTAAACAAGGCTGCCCCATTGAAGTAAGTGCAGAACTAATAGGGCACTGCTACCTTTGCACTAGAAGCAGCCCAACCCAGACCCAGTTTAGACAACAGACAAATATAGAAACTATGTGTGAACCAAGTAGCCCTGTTCATACCAGGCAGCCCCACTCAGATCAGAAGGGCACATACCAGGCTGCCCTGCCTGGAATCATATATACCAGCCACTACTACAACTGGCCTGCCAAAACCATCAGGAATATAGACTACCCAGACACCGCTTTTCCAAGATTGGGAGAGAGAGTTTTTGCAGCTTTTTCATAGGAACAGAGAAAGTCAAACAAAATGGGAAAACAGAAGAATATGCCCCAAATGAAAAAAAAAAAAAGAAAGAAAAAACTCTAATGAAACAGATATAACTAATTTGCCAGATAAAGAATACCAAAAAATGGTCATAAGGATGTTTAACAAACTTAAGAGTAGAATAGAAGAACTTAGAAAGCACTTCAACAAAGAGAAAATGTGATAAAGAAACAATTAAAGATAAAGAATATAATAACTAAAATGAAGAATATATTAGAAGAAATCCACATCAGATTGATTAATACACAAGAATGTATTAATGACCTAGAAGACAGAATAGTGGAAATTGCCTAATCGGAGCAGCACGATGAAAAAAAATTAAATCTAGATACTATCAGAGACCTCTGGGATAACATCAGACACTCTAACATTCACATTTTAGGGATTCCAGAAGGAAAAGAATGAGAGAAAGGGACAAAAAGTGTATTCAAAAAAAAAAAAAAAAACGGCTGAAAACTTTTTTAATCTGGAGAAAGAAACAGATATGTAGGTCCAAGAAGCACAAAAAGTTCCAAATAAGGTGAACCCAAAGAGGCCTATGGCAAGTCATATTGTAATTAAAATGGCAAAAGTTAAAGATGAAGAGACAATCTTGAAGGCAACATGAAAGAAACAACTTACAAAGGAGTGAAACTCCAGAAGGGTATAAGCGAAGCTAAAGTTAAGAGTTCACCACCACTAAACTGCCCAGTTAAAGGGTCTTCTTTATGCAGGAAAAAAATAAATAAATAAAAGGCCACAATTAGAAATAAGAAAATATAAGAAATAAAAAATTTCACTGGTAAAATGACTATATAAAAAACACAGTAAGTCAACCACTGAAAAGTTCATTGAAAGTTAAAAGACATAAGTAGCAAAATTAATTGTAACTATAGTAAGTAGAGGATGTGCAAAATAAAAAGATATGCTGTCAAAAACATAAAGAGCAGAGAAGGGAGTAAAAATGCTTTTAGAATGAAATTAAACTTATCAGCTTAAAATAGACTGCTACAGATATAAATGTGTGTATACATAGTTATAAATGTGTGTGTGTGGTAACCCCAAGCAAAAATCTACAAAATATAAACAAAATATAAAGAGAAAGGAACCTTATCGAAACACTAAAGAAAGCCAGAAAATCAAAAAGAGATGAAGAGAAGAAAGGAACAACCCAAAACAGTTAACAAAACATCAAAAGCACATAACTATAAATAATTACTCTAAATGTAAATGAACTAAATGCTCCAATCAAAAGACATAAGGTGGTAGAATGGATAAAGAAAGTAAGACAGCTATTTTCTGCCTACAAGAAAGACATACACAGACTGAAAATGAAGGGATGAAAAGAGATATTTTATGCAAATAGGAACAAAAAGAAAGCTGGGGTAGCAATACTCATATCGGACAAAACAGACTTTAAAACAAATAATGTAAAAAGGGACAACAAAGGACATTACATAATGATAAAAGTTCAATGCAAGAAGGAAATATAACAATTGTAAAAATATCTGTGCACCCAACATAAGAGGACCCAAGATTGTAAAGCAAATATTAATAGACATAAAGGCAGAAATTAACAGTAATACAATAATAATTAGGGACTTTAATACTCTACTTTCCTCAATGGATAGATCATCTGGGCAGAAAATTAATAATAAATAAATAATGGCTTTAAATACCACATTAGAACAGGTCAACATTTACAGAACATTTCCTCTCCAAACTGCAAATTATACATATTTCTCAAGAACACATGGAACATTACCCAGGATAGACTGCATATTATGCCATACACACACACAAAATCCTCAATAAATTCAAGAAGATTGAAATTATATCAATATTTTCTGACCACAATGGCATGAAATTAGAAATCAACTACAGGAAGAAAACTGGAAAAAACCCACAAATATGTGGAGATTAAACAAGATGCTACTAAACAACCAATAGATCAAAGAGGAAATCAAACAGGAAATCAAAAACTACCTTAAGACAAATGAAAATGAAAACAGTTTTACAAAATCTATGAGAATCAGGAAAAGCATTTATAAAAGAAAAGTTCATAGCTATATGGGCCTATCTCAAGAAGCAGGAAAATTCCCAAATAAACAGTCTGACTTTCAACCTAAAGGAACTAAGAAAAGAACAAACAAAACCAAAAGTAAGTGAAAGGAAGGAAATAATAAAGATCAGAGAGGAAATAAACAAAAGAGATTAAATAAACAAAGAAAAGATCAATGAAAATAAGAGCTTGTTATTTGAAAGGATAAATAAAATTGACAAACCTCTAACAAACTTATCAAGAAATAAAGAGAGCCAAAATAAATAAAATCAAAATGAAAGAGGAGAGATTACAACCAACACCACAGAAATACAAAGAATCATTAAAGAATTTTATGAACAACTATATGCTAACAAATTGGACAATCTAGAAAAAATAGATAAATTTCTAGAAATATACAACCTTTTGAGATTAAACCAGGAAAAATTAGAGAATACGAATGGACCGATTACTAGTAATAAAATTAAAGCAGTAATCAAAAATCTTTCAACAAAAGTCAGGCAGGACCAAATGACTTTACAGGTGAATTCTACCAAACATTTAAAGAATTAATACCTACCCTTTTCAAACTATTCCAGAATATTTAAGAGAAAGAAACACTTCTAAACTCATTCTACAAGGCCAGCATTACTCTGATTATCAAAATCAGATATTCACTTACAAGGAAATTACAAGCTAATATACTGATGTCCATAGATACAAAAATTCTCAACAAAACATTAGTAAACCAAATGTTAACAATACATTAAAAAAAGATTATACACCATGATCAAGTGGAATTTATACTAAGCATGCAAAGGTGGTTCAACTGCAAAACAATTAATGTGGTTTATCACATCAACAAAACCAAAAATAAAAATCATATGATCACCTCAATAGATGCAGAAAAAAGTATTTGACAAAATTCAACATCCATTTATGATAAAAACTCTCAACCAAAAGGGTATAAAAGGTACTTACCTCAACATGATAAAAAAACTACATAGGGCAAGGCCACAACTAACATCATACTCAATGGTGAAAGGCTAAAAGAGCTTTTCTTAAGATCAAGAATAAAACAAGTGTGTCCACTTTAACCACTTTTATTCAACATAGTGTTGGAAGCCCTTGCCACAGCAATTGGACAAAAAGAAAGAAAAAGAGAGAGAGAGAGAGAGAGAGAGAGAGAGAGAAAGGGAAGGAATGGAAGGAAGGAAAGAAGGAAGGAAGGAAGGAAGGAAGGAAGGAAAGGAAGGAAGGAAGGAAGGAAGGAAGAATGGATAGATGGGTGAATTCATGAGTAGTGGATGGAAGGATGAAGAGATGAATTAATGGATGGAGGGAAGAAGGAAATAACTGGACAGGGGGGGCAGACATG
>NW_006443138.1:20222136-20223410 GCF_000325575.1 Pteropus alecto | reverse complement strand
AGAAGAAGGAAGAAAGGAAGGAAGGAAGGAAGGAAGGAAGGAAGGAAGGAAAGAAGGAAGGCAGGCAAGCAGGAAGGCAGGAAGGCAGGAAGGAAGGAAGGAAGGAAGGAAGGAAGGGAGGGAAATAAAAGACATCCACATTGGAAAAGAAGGCGTAAAACTGACATTATTTGCAGATGACATAATACTATAAAGAGAGAACCTAAAGATTCCACCAGAAAACTATTACAACTGATAAATGAAAGTAGCAGGATACAAAGTCAATATTCAGAAATTGCTTGCATTTTTATATACCAGTAACAAACTATCAGAAAGAGAAATTAAGAAAATAATACCATTTACAATTGCATCAAAAAATTAAAACATCTAGAAAAATTTAACCAAGGAGGTAAAAGACCTGTACTCAAAAATGTATGACATTGAAGAAAGAAATTGAAGAGAATACAAATAAATGGAAGGATGTACCCTGCTCAGGGATTGGAAGGTTTAATATCATTAAAATAACCATAATAACTAAAGAAATCTACAGATTCACTGCAATCCCTACCAAAATACCAGTGGCATTCTTCTCAGAATTAGAACGAACAATTCTACAATTTCTATGGAAGCACAAAATAACAGAAATAGGCACAGTGAGAAAGAAGAACCAAGTTGGAAGTATCATGCTCCCAAATCTTAAACTATACTACAAAGCTATAATAATCAAAACCATATGGTACTAGCACAAAACAGACATAGACCAATGGAACAGAAGAGAGCCCAGAAATAAACTCTTGCTTATATGGTCTATTAATCTATAATAAAGGAGGCAAGAATATATATGCTATTACCAATAGTCAGTTAATTCAAGACTAGTAAAAACACAAGTTCAAAGAATTTTACTAGCCATAGTTTATGGACACTGATAGCACATTAGAGCAACTAATCAAAAATGATTTTTTGAGGTGATTAGGTTTATTTTCTTTTATTTAAGTACAGTTGACATGCAATATTATATTGTTATATTAGATTCAAGTATACAATATAGTGCCAATAGTCAGTTAATTCAAGACTAGTAAAAACACAAGTTCAAAGAATTTTACTAGCCATAGTTTATGGACACTGATAGCACATTAGAGCAACTAATCAAAAATGATTTTTTGAGGTGATTAGGTTTATTTTCTTTTATTTAAGTACAGTTGACATGCAATATTATATTGTTATATTAGATTCAAGTATACAATATAGTGATTCAACATTTTTATACCTTGCAATGTAATTACCAATTAAGGGAA
>NW_006443138.1:20203590-20222058 GCF_000325575.1 Pteropus alecto | reverse complement strand
TAAATAAATAAATTCAACAAAGCAAAAAGACAACCTACTGAATGGGAGAATATATTCATAAATGGAATATCTGATTAGGGATTGATATCTAAAATATATAAAGAACTCACACAATTTAACAACAACCAAAAAATCAATCTAATCAAAAACTAGGCAGAGGACATGAAAAGACATTTTTCCAAAAAAGACATATATATATGGCCAACAGACATATGAAAAGATGTTTAACATCACTAATCAGTAGGGAAATTCAAGTCAAAACCACTTCACATCAGTCAGAATGGCTATTACCAAAAAGTCCACAAGTAAACATGTTGATGATATGGAGAAAAGAGAACCTTGTGCACCGTTGGTGTGTCTGCAAATTGGTACAGCCATTATGGGAAATAGTATGGAGATTCTTCCAAAAAATTATTTATTTTTTATTGTTGTTTTTTATTTTTAGTTTTTAGTTTTTAGGCGAGGCAACACTTGGTTGACCTCACAGATTGCAAGACCTTGCCAGCTTTCAATCTCTTATTTTTTTTATTTTTTACGCCTACAGCACCTAATATTCCTGGATGGTCTTCCATCCAAGTACTAACAAGGCCCGATCCTGCTTAGCTTCCAAAAAAAATTAAAAAAAAATAATCTACCATACAAATCAATAATTTTGCTTCTGAATATTTATCTGAAGAAAACAAAAACATGAATTCAAAAAGATAAATGTTTATTGCAACATTATTTATAATAGCCAAATTAGGGATTGATATCTAAGTTATTGCATCTCTTTATTTAGTTGGGTTTTCCTTTTATAGCCTTCAGTAAAGTTTAACTAATTTTTATACAAATGCTTTGCATGTGTTTGCTGGATTTATTCCTAATTACAGGTGGTTAATGAGACATTTTGTTTTTTAATAATTATTTCTAATGAGTAATGGCTGGTTTAAAAGAATAATATTCTTTTGCTATATTTTCTTATTTTATATTTTAAATTTTATTTTTATAATTTTGCATTTTGTTTCCTTCTTCCTAAATCTTATATTTTTAAAAATTATATCCATTAGGGCCTCCATTTCCATACAAAATAGCAGTGTGATGGAGGGACAACTTCCTGTTCAAAATTTTGAAAACATCTAATTTTGTCTTTTTTAGTTTTCTTCTCCCTCTGCTATGTGCTGGAAATTATTTTTCGACATCCTAGGTCTCACTTTATTTATTTTCCTTTTCTGAAAGACTACTATCTTGTAATGTCTTTTCAACACATAAATAACATTGTTTCATATATTTTATTGGCTTTCTAGTTTCTAGGGTCAATAGGAACGTTAGTTTCATATTATTCCATCATGGCCTGTAGCATATATCCAATTTTTAATTTTTAAAAAGTTTATTTTTATTTCTTGCTTTCTTGGAATCTTTGGACTTTTCACTTTATTGTTAAACAGAACTACATATTTGGGGGTATTCTTGTCACATTCCTCCTAATGGAAGATGTTTAATGTTAGAAGCAGATGGTTTGGCTGGAAGTTTATGGTAGAAACCCTTTACAAAGTTAAGGTATACCTTTTTACTGTAGCATGCTAAAAGTTTTATAATCATTTTATTATTATGACTTTTAAATTTTATCTAGAAGGTTTTTGACAAATATGATTCTTTTTATTTGATAATGAACTGAATAACATTAATTTTGAACAACAAATATCTCTATCCCTGAAATAAATTTGTATACTTGAGATAATACCTAATAAGAAATTATCTTCCTTAATTATTTCTAAATACACTTTGTTAGTATTTTGCTGCTGACATTTGCATTTGTGTTCATGTGCGTTATTTGCCTGTACATCATTATTACAGTTTGGTTCAAGATATGACATTTTTAATAGTTTTTCAAAGAAACAACTTTTGGTTTTGTTTTCTCTTAATATTGGTATTTTATTGATGAAATTATCTCCTGTCCTCAATTTTTTGTAGTGGATTTATTCTGCTATTCTGTTAATTTCTTAAAATTTAAGGTTTCTTTCTTATGGCTTCTTCTTAACAATTTAAACATTAAAATCATACATTCTCTGTATTTTAGCTACATCGCACAGGTTTTACTTGTAGTACAGTGACTATTATTCAGCCATCTTCCCTCCTGGGCTTTATGATTTTTTTTTTTTTTTTACTTTACTGATTTTTTAAATATTTGTTTTAAATTTTGAAATACAGATTCTTTAATTTTACCTTTTTTTTATCAATTCTTTGAAGCATTTTGAGATGTGTGCAATTTTTATAAGCATTACATACATGTAATGCTTATAAAAAGAATGAATTTTCAGAATAGTTACCGTGCCTCATAGATGCCTATTCAAACAAGTTCAAACTTATTTGAATTGTTTAATCTTTTTACCTTTACTTACACATATCACGCATATACACATATATATTTTTATATGTGTATATACAGAAATAATTAAATATACATATAGTGTTATATGATATATACATACACATATTTGATGATCCGGTAAATAATGATGTATGTAACTATACACATATGCATTTATTCATATTTGTGTGTACATGTATGTATATATCCATTAAATACTCATACAAGTGTTTTAATATTTCTGTTTGTTTCTGACAAGATTTTTTTTTGACAGAATACACGTACTTTTTTAGAAAAAGAAGAAAATGAGGATTTCTGCAGGATTTTTATTTACTTACTTTCTCTTTATTGTTATAAGTAACTGAAAGTCTGGGTTTATCATTGACTAATGAGAAAAACTGTGGATCAAGTAGTTTTCGTAGCAAAGATGTGTAGATGTGATATCAATTCAGGATAGATTTGGATATTTTAAATTTGAGGTATGAACTAGAAATCTACGTGAAAATGCAAAGTGAGTAATTCAATATATACCTCTGAATTTTGATTAAGAAGTAAACCTCAGAATTATTTTGTGTTGTTCAGAGTAAGATTGACTTAAGAAAGATAAAGCTGTTATATCCCTGTTTAAAATTACAATCTTCGTTCCTCAGCAAACCCTATCTCCTTCACTTACTTTTTTCCCACAACACTCATTACACTTTAATGTACTAATTATTTACTTTTTAATTTGTTTAACAATCTTTTCTACTAGAATAAAAGCTCTAAGAGATATTTGTCTTTTTTTTAAATTATTATTATTTAACTATTGTAAATTAGTACCTAGGATAGTGTGGGCATATATTAGATATCTAGTAAATTCTTATTGACATAATAAATGAATTATGCTTTATTTCTGTTTCTATCTTCTTATAGTTACTCTCACTTCACTTCATTTGAACCATGTTTTATAAAGACAACCCCCTTTTCAAATTTATAGTTATTCTGTGTCATATAGTGTTACTCTGTGAGTCTAATTTTCTATACTACTCTACTTCATTGGTTCTATTTCATTCGGTGATGGTTCTATCCTCATTATTTCTATATTTTGATTTCTTTAAAACTTTTACTTGAATTATTGCCTTAGCAATTTTAGTTTTACTGGTATTGAAATATTTTCATCAGAAGCTATGCATTTTTAAGTTGAATTTCATGAGGTATAAAATTAAATCAATCACTTTTATATCTTTCAGTTTTAAACATTTCATAATTGTTTTGATTATTTTTCTTTTCTTTCATGAACTATTTTGATGTTTATTTTTGTACATTTCCAATATAGTGTGACCTCTATATCTATGTTAAGTTTGAATGCATTATGTCAGAGAATACAATAGATAGTGATTATATTTATATGGTGTTTTTAACTTAACGAATCACAGAGACATATACTCTTTGATATTTAATACAATGCTGTGCAGTAGGTAAATTAATTTATTGGTAAGGCAGGTAAAATTATTTTATTGTTAAGGAAACTGGGATTCAGAAAATTAAGGAAGTTCTAAATAATATAACTAGAACTTGAAATCAGTTATTGTTACCTTATTAGGATTCATTTTTTTTCTTCTCAGTATAAAAAAAATGGTTCGAGTGTCACACTTTTATAAAGGAAATACTATTGGTCGATCTATCTTCAACTGTGCAGCACTGTGTGTGTGTGTGTGTGTGTGTGTGTGTGTGTGTATAAACTGATTCATACTTCCAATGTTATGTTCAGTTTTAATAAATGCCCCCCAATGCCTTGTGGCCTTTTAATGTTCCTGGGCAAGAAAGCATGAATCTACATTATTAGAATCCCACGCTGTATTGCACTCATTATGAATTATGGTTATTAAAATTAACTGAAGCATGAGAAAAGTTTTTATTTATACAACTAGAATTGTTTCCAACTTTATAATGTTAAGATATTCTAAATATCCTTTAAAGAAATTGGACATTTAAAAAGGACAGATCTTTAAGTTCATTAAGCAGAAACACTTAGAGCAGGAACTTATTATCAAGCACATTCAAGTTCATTTCTGTATTATATCTAAAGATATCACCATCAGCATTTTATTTGTTCTGAACATATTAAAGCAAAATCACCTAAGGTACAAAAGTTTTGACTTGGAAAATTTTTGTTCTATGGGTGTTATGGGATTTTAGAAAGAAGATAAGTATATTACAGTGAAATGCACATTGTTTTTTAGGTTCATAATTCACACACACTCATCTCTTTAACCTTAAAGCTTTAGGTTTCTACTAGTAAAGATTTTATTACAAGGTTCCTCTTGCTACTTTAGTAATTTGGTAAAAATTTCCCTTTCTTTTCACTATTTATGTTTATCTTTTAAATTTAAGCCATCTCAGCATTTTATTTCTATTGTGCCTTTTTTTTTTTTTCACTTACTAAGCATTTTTAAACACTCTACAGAAGTAAGAAAATGTCAATTCACCTTTTAAGGTAAACCTCAAGAAAGGTACAAGTTAAGATTCCTTTATTATTGAACTATATTCTTGATTTTACATAATTTATATAATATATGAATAAAAGGTGATCCCGTGAATTTTGTGGCTGCTATTAATGTTCTTTTAGTTTCCATTTTGCTTTGTCACTGGAGGTAATATAATGTAGTGAAGAGAATTTTGTCAGCACACAGAGGTGACATTTGAATTGCAGTCCATATCTTTGCTCTTCATAATGTGCTCTTTTTAAAATTTCTGTTGATATTACTTCAACTAATGACTGTAGTCGGCATAATATTATTATGTGTTCAAATATATTACATATCATCCTTGAGGAAAATTTTTTTGGCATCACTGTTTTCTGAACAATTCCCTCCCATGTAGTTTATTTTATATTATAATGTTCTAGACATATTAACCTATATTTGTACAAGTTCATCTAATTTTCTTTACCTTGTCCATATTTTTAGATTCCCAGCTACATTAGCAAGAACTCCCTATGAAATAACATTGGCAGAATTTTTAAATGGCTAATAGAAAATTTAATTTGTTTAGAAAATAAGTATCGTCAATGGCACCAAAGATCTATTTTGGTCTTAGATTATAAGAAATTTATTAAGAGGAATATTTTGACAAAAATAGTTACAACAAAAAATGACTCTATTAATTGAATATCATTGAAAATTTAAACTTAATACAAACTATTTTTTCACATCAAAACTAAATCATAGAGTGATCAGGCATATGGCATAGATGATAAATGCTCCATTCATCCCTCTTACAACCACATTAAAGTTGAGACGAAATCATGGAGCAACCAGCAAACACGGTCACTTGGGAGTCTAGATGAACAGAAGCCCTACAACTAGGGAGAGAAACAAGAAATCATCCTGCAATGGTTGGAGATAACAGGGGACGAAGATGCAAGGCTCCTCGGTCCTCAGCAGCTGAGTGGGACAGAGGCTGTGGCAGTGGCAGCCAGCAGCTGCAGACGTCTCTTAAAGAGTCCGTGTCCCTGTGCGGACTTTTGTGGTGACGGATCTGCTTGCTCCATGCACTAGTGCTGAGTCATCTGTTCTGGGGTCACCAGAGACTTACAGAGGACACCGAGTTGTTGAAGCGAGGGCCAGAGGCGAGCTTTCTACAGAGCAGATATGCTGGTGGCATCCATTGCTTCTCTGTTGAGCCCTCCCCACTCTCAGATTGCGAAGTCAGCGCTGCCATAGCTGAGAAGTCATCAAACTGGATAACAGAGGTCACTCTTCCCAGAGGATTCCCTAAAACTCTGCCTCCCCAATTTATGGTCTCTCCTAAGCCACATCTAGTTCTGTCTTCTGCAAGTCCTATGCCACTTGCTGAGCAGCACCAAGACTCACAAATGTAGCAGCTGATCTCGGTTTTTGGTGTGGCTTCTTGAAGAAACTATAAGCACAGTATCTGTGGATTGCTTGCTGAATCTTAACAAGTAGCCCCAGAGGGACACAGGCTGGGGCTAAACTTGGGCTGCAGCTGAACCTCTCTCAGGACTGTGCTGCTGGACATCTACTACACAAAGCCATTATAATAAGACCAAAAGACTTAGGAGCTTTGCTTAGTACATAGAAACAGACACAGAAAGGCAGCCAAATTGGGAAGACAAAGAAGCAGAAACAATATGAGAGAACAGAACAGAGATTCAGAAATATTGGAGTCAAGCAATCTAACAGATGTAGAGTTCAAAACACTGGTTATAAAGATGCTCAGTAAAATTAAGGGACGTGTAGATGAACTCTGTGAAAACTTTAACAAAGAGATAAAAAAACTTAAAAATGGAAATAGAAATTATAAAAGGGAGCCAGTCAGAAATGAAGAACACATTATCTGAGATGAAGAGTATATTAGAAGGAATAAACTGAGTAGAGGAAGAAGAGGATAAAAAAACACCAATATAGAGGATGGGGAAGCCAAGGACACCCAACCAGAATAGCAAGAAAAATGTAACCAAGAATATAATAATAATTTAAGGAGCCTATAAGACAAAATTAAGGGTAACAACATCTATGTCATAAAGGTACCTGAGGAGGGAGAACAAGAAATTGAATGTATATTTGAAGGAATAATGATAGAAAACTTTCCTAACCTAGTGAAGGAAATAGACATACAACCCCAGGAAGCTCGGAGAGTTCCAAAAAATATGAACCCAAAGAGACCCACACCAAGACACATCATAATCAAAATGCCAAAGGTTAAATACAAAGAGAGAATCTTAAAAGTAGCAAGAGAAAAGCAACTTGTTACCTACAAGGGAGCTCCTATAAGACTGGCAGACGATTTCTCAAAAGAAACTTTTCAAGACAGAAGGGTTTGGCACAAAATATTAAGTGTCGAAAACCTAGGATCTACATCCAAGTATACTTTATCCAGCAAAGCTATCATTTAGAGTTGAAGGACAGATAAAGAGCTCCCTAGATAAAAATAAGCTAAAGAAATTCATCAGCACCAAGCCAGTATTACAGGAATTATTGGAGAGACTTCTTTAAGAAGAAAAAACATGTATCAGAAATATGAATAAAGAACAGTAATAACTACATATTTATCACCAAGTAGAAAGGAATTAAGTGCTCCAACCAAAAGATAGGGAAGTTGCATGGATAAGAAAACAAGACCCCTACATATGCTGCCTATAAGAGACTCACTTTAGATTAAAAGACACACACAGACTAAAAGGGGATGGAAAAAGATATTGCTTTGAAGGACCTAGAGAGTATTGCGCTAAATGAAGTGAGTCAGATAGAAAAAGACAAATACCACGTGATTTCATGTACATGTGGAAGCTAAAGGACAAAATAAACAACAAAAACAGAAACAAACTCATAGATACAGAGAATATTTTGATGAGGTGGGTTGGGGGGACGGTGAAAAAGCACAAAGGGATTAAGAAGTATAAATGGATAGATACAAAATAGTCATGGAGATATAAAATGTAGCATAAGAAAAATAGCCAACAATGTAAAAAATATGTAAGGGGAAGAGGGATACCTGATTTTGTGGTGTCACCACTTTGAGAGTTTTATAGATCTCTAATCACTATGCTATAGAACTCAAACTAATATGTTATGGTATGCCAACTGTAATTAAAAAAACTCATTAAGTTGTACAGTGTAAATATGGGTAACTAATTGTCTATTATACTTCAATAAAGCTGGAGAAAAAAACTAAATCATAGAGAATAGTGCAAAAAATATATAAGTATTATAGCAACCTCACTGTGACTTGGGAAAGATTCTTCCCCAACTTAGGTTCTGATGTTGAAACTGATGACAGTTAGCCTTTGGGACAATCTAAGAAAGATTTATATTTATTCACACAGGCGGAAGTCCCCGGACCAGGGGCAGAGGCTGTTATCACTGGAAGGAAGTCGAGAAAGAGCAAAATTTAAAAGAAACAGCAACAAAGGGTAGATGCGTGTGTGTGTGTGTGTGTGTGTGTGTGTGTGTGTGTGTATGTGTACACGCGCGCGTGCGCACATGTGTATGTGTGTAGGGGCAGGGGTGTTTATCAGAATGCCAGAGAGATGATGGTTCAGGATATAGGTATAAAATGAGGCTGAAAAGTTGCTGGCACTAAATCAAAAACTCAGTGGGGATCCTAAAATTTTCCTTTGGTCTCCATATGTATGATTTAATAATAATAAAATTACTGATTTTATAATATTAATAGCAATAGTATTACTGATTTAATAAAAAGAACACAAACATTACTTGTGTACTACTCAAATTATGAAGCAGAACCTTGCCAATCTCTTAGAAGTATTCTGTTTATCCTTCTTTCACTACCCAGTATTAATCATTGTTTTGAATTCTGTAGTGAATATTTTAGTTTTTTATTATATTTTCAATATATATTGTTTGTATACTGATATTCACTTGTACATGTCACATAATATTTTAATACTGTATGAATACTTGCTCCTTTCCCTAAGTATTATTTTGAGTTTCATCCATATTGATACACACAACTGTAGTTTATTTATGTCCTTTATTGTATGTTATTCCATTGCATAATTATACTACAATGCATTTATGCATTATAACCTTGAAAAACACTTGTGTTGCTTATAGTTCTGAGTTATTTCTAAGAAAATTATTTTATCATCTTTTGAAATAAGACATGATACGTGCAAGAGTTTCTCTACTATATATTCCTAGGAATAAAATTACCTGGGATACTGTATTTGTATATTTATGCCAAAATGTTATCTGAAGTGTTTTCATTAGTTTACTGACACACACCACTACCACAATTACCACAATCACTACCACAATCAACACACGAATATATGAAGGTTGTAGTTTCATAATTTCACAAAACTACATCAGTATTTTTTAATATCTAACTTCATATACTCTTTGATTTTCGTGGGAAGGGAATAGTGATAAAGGAGAAAACAAAGAATAAGATGAGGAAGACGAAATTTGTCTTCTTTGCTTACTTATTTGCTGGAGGAAATTTTCTGGTTTTGGTAGTATTTCTAATAATTGCCTGTTTAAAAAAGAAAAAAAAAATATTAGATAAGGGAATCTAATCAGGCTGGGCTAAAGAGTATCTTTATTGAGAATTTGCAGTAAGAGACAGAGAAGTAGAGTTAGGACTTGAGTCACATTAATGATAAAACTTGAGTTAAGAATGATGACATTCTGTTGCTGATGTTATGGTAGTTGCCCTAATTTCTTCAGTCTTGCCATTTAAATTTTTCTTGAATTTTTTTTTTTTTTGAGCTATTCTTACTATCTTCCTACAAAATTGTATTTTTCCAGGAAGCTTTATTGAAGTAGATTTGGGTTCCTTTCAAATGAAAAGCCCTATCAAAAACAGTGAGCAATTAGAAAATCTTTATATAAAACATAAATGTGTCTTTATATGAAAAACATTTCAAGGCAAAATAGATCTAATAGCTATCACAAAGAGAAGGTATCTTAATATTTATAAATATGTAATATTGTTTTGAATATGTCAAGTTTTGTGAAATAAAAGTATCAAAAGAGACAAGCTAAATGAGTTGATAGATGTGTCTGTACTTTATTTGATTCTAAAACGTTAAGTTTTTCTAGGTTAATTTTTTGAGTTTGATGCCTGTTATTTTTTTGAACTTTGGTTTAACCATTTAAAAATGCTGCCAATATTATTTCATTGGGAGTTCTTACTAAGAAAGCTGAAAATACAAAAATATGGCAAACTGATGAAAATTAGACTAACTTGTGCAAAGACAAGTTACTAGGTCAAAGGCATTATAATATGAAATGGACTACCTGAGAGGGAATTGTTTAGAAAACAGCAATGCTAAAAAATTGCCTTCAAGGATGATATGTAACATATTTTAACACATTATAATATTGTGCCAACTACAGTCCTTAGTTGAAAGAATACCAAGAGAAATTACAAAAGGCATATCTTGGAGAGCAAAAATATGGACTACAATTCAAATGTGCCCTCTGTGAGATGAAAAAATTCTCTTTACTACATCATATTGCCTCCAGTGACAAGGCAAAATGGAAACAAAAAGAGAATTAATAGCACCCACAAAATCACAAGATCACCTTTTATTTGTATGTTATGTAAATTATGTAAAATCAAGAATGTAGTTCAATAATAAAGGAGTCTTAACCTGTACCTTACTTGAGGTTTACCTTAAAAGGTGAATCAACGTTTTCTTTCTTACTGCCATAGAATGTTTAAAAATGCTTAGTAAAATAGTTTTTAAAAGGAACAATAGAAATCAAATGTTGAGATGACTTATTTAAAGATAAAAATAAACAGTGAAAAGAAAAGGAAATTTTACTAAATTACTGACGCAGTGAGAAGAACCTTGTAATAAAGAGATCTTTACTAGTAGAAACCTAAGGCTTTATGTGTAGAGATGAGTTTACGTGAACCAGTAACCCAGTTCATAAATGATGGACAGCAAGAGTCAATGTATTTTAAAGAGTTAAAAACATTCTGTCTCCTTGAAAAGCAGTGGTTTAAATGCGAGCTACAAAATTCATGTGTTAAACATGATTTTTAACAGTTTATTGCTTTGAAGCTACAAACAATAAGAAGCATTTCATAAATATAAATATAGACACAGATATATGCAGACCTCTCTTTCTCTCTCTCATTTAATGATATCAGACATGACTGTTTCGGTGTCATGACCCTTTAACTTATGCTGAGACCTGTACTGTGACTTTTATCTTTATTTTTCTAGCATCCAAGAGAAGATGTCTTGGTATAGTACAGAGTCTAATAATCACTGGCATCATGAACAAACAATATTGTGTTTTTTCTTAATTAGTTATATGTTGCCATACATGTATATCTTTTAGTGATATTTTTTCAATTGATTCTAATTAAGAGAGGTATTTTCCTACTGATATTATAACATTAATTGTATTTCTTTAATTTTTAATATGCTACTTAAATTCGTTACTTCACTTGTAATTAATTTCATTGCAGGAGTTAACTGAAGTTCTTATTTCTTTTTCATAACTGATAGTATGGAAGGATGATGTTATAATTCCAAAATCATGTTTCTAATCCATTCTTCTTAAGTTTTATCACAGTAAAGTAAAGGGTAAAGGAAGTGACAGATAAGGGGGAATGCTAAAGCTGCAGTTTTCTTAATTACATGGGAGTTATTGTACCTCTTCTTGCTTTTGACTTTCTCTGTCTCCTTAGATTTGTAGTTTCTAACTTACTATTCACTTAAATTTTAGTAGTATTGATCTTTAGTAATAAAAAAAAAATCTTGAAATTCTAAAGAGAATGAAAATAAAAAAGTCATTTAAAAGAATAAAACACTGTTCATGTCATGGAATATTTACTTGAATAAAAGGAGTTGTGGTCCTATTGTTAGGTAGTTAGGTAGCCACGAGCAAAGGGAGTGAAGGCTCAGCTCCGAAATCATAGAAATGACAACACTGATGGTACAACCCAAAAGGCCTCCCCTAGGACCTCCCAGAAAAAACTCATTTTTCAAATAACAATACCCCTACATCCTGGAGTACAAGGAATTAAATGACCATAGCATAGCAACCAGCTAAAAGAATTTTATAGCTCGCATTTAAACTACTGCTTTTCAAGCCAGCCACAGTGCTTGAGCAGTAGGGAGTACTTTGACCTTCTTATCACCTCTGCCTCATTATAACATCATTATAATGTCATGCATAGGCCCAGAAGTTCATGAATCTAATTATAACAGATTGAATTATGGGAAGGAACATGCACAATTGATAGTAGATTACATAATAGCCAGCTGTCAATCAAAATTACCTCACACATCAATCAGCTGGCATCAGCCTTGTAATCTCCCATCATGGCCTAGATATAAGACAGACTTCCCAACCTCTACAAGGCTATAGCCCTTTCTAGTATAACACTTTTCTCTCTTGAAACGTACTTCAGTAAATCTTACTTTTCCTAATCTTCACTGATTTGTAACTCTTTACTGCGTTGGTGGAAAGGACTGAGCCCCACCCCCCAAGGGCCACCAAGGCAGTGAAGGACTTAGATCACCCCCAACAGTGACCATATGTATCAGGTGAATTTATTTTAAGGACCTGTGTTTTAGGAATTGGTTTTAAGTAATGTGACCATAAAGTCTATCATCCAAAGATGGACACTATTGAGATTGAAAGGTGCTGTTATTTTAAACCTGAACACTTTCTACTGGAGAAACTGAAATATAGTGTTACTCTTTCCTTTGGAGATGACCTTGACCTTGCAAAGTTAAGGTGTACAGCAAGGTATAATGTATTTTAAAGAATTACAAACATTCTCTAGAGCAGTCAGGTTAATTTTAAAGGAAGTCACTTGTTCTCAGTACACAGAACAATGCCTGTGAAGTAGTAAGTACTTAAATATTGTTGAAAAAAATATTCAACGTTGCCATAAAATTCAGCAATTCCATACATACCCTAAAAAAATGAAAGCAAGGACTCAAACAAATACTTGTACACGCACAATCAGAGCACCATTATTGAAAGTAATCTAAAGTTGAAAGCAACCAGGTGTTATGGTATTACAAACTGAATGTTGGTTCCTCCCCAAAATTCATATTCCTCTAAGGAAGTAATTAAGGCTAAATGAGGCTATAAGTGTGGGACTCTAATTCGATAGGATAGGTATGTTTATATGATATAGAACAGTTTGTGCAATGGGTGCTAGCAGAGCCAAACATTACCACTGAAAATTTCAGTGGAGAAATTGGCTATTTTATTGATGAATGGCTTCACCCAGGAGAAGAGGAAGCTAATGCTCAAAAGCCTGAACACTCCAATGATATATAGGTTATAGATTACCTAGGGCAAAATCACAAGTCTATGGGTTAAAGGTTCAGGTTCATGTTGGGAGCCGATTGGTTGGAAGTGAAGTAAAGGTAATCATCATTTTTTGTCCTGAAAACTGTTCTGAGGCCTTTTTGAGAGTCCCTCTGTCTGGCCTCATGGGAAAGTAGCCAGGGGGTTGGTACACCTTAGGGCTCAGGAGCTGGAACATAATTTAGGTCAAGATGTTATTTTTAGACTGCCAGAGGTCTGGACTGTGTGACTGTCAGGACCATTCTACTGTCTTCTGCTGCCTGGGGTTTGATGATTATTTGGAGAAATGGCTAGGTCTCTAGGGGCATAAAGAAAGAGAAGGATATAATTTCTAGAGCTAGAATTTAAAACTAAATTTAATCAGTTATAAGGACCCTCAATTTCATTTATAACAAGATATACCAAAGAAATTTCTTTCTCTCTCTCATCTTATTTTTCTTATGTTTGGCAACAGAAAATGCCATGTGAGGGCACAGGGAAAAAGTAGCCATGTGCAGGCCAGGAAGAGAGCCCTTCCCAGAAAGTGAATCAGCTAGCATCTTGGTCCTAGATTTTTATCTAGAACTGTGAGTAAATGAATGTTTTGTTTAAGCCACCCAATCTGTGATATTTTGTTATGGCAGTCCAAGCAGACTAATACAGATTTTGGTACTGTGAAGTGGAGTGCTATTGCAACAAATACCTAAAAAAGTGAAAGTCATTTTAAATTAGGTGATAGATAGAGAGCAGAAGAGATTTTGTTGTACATGATAGAAAAGGCCTAGATTACCTGAAGGGACTGATAATTGAAATATGGTGTCAACATAAGAAACGTCCAAACTTATAGAGAATTTTTATAAAAGTTTATTTGAGCCAAACTGACAATGTATGCCAACAAGTTCTTAATGTTCAGGAGAATAAAAGTTTTGCAGTTTCTTTTGTGCATTCGAAATTAAGAAGGGAACATAAGGAAAATTGAGAAAAACAAGGCAGGGATTGGATTCCAGGACAGTTAACAAGACTGTGCTCTCTTGAGGGTTAATACTCCCTTTGGGTATTGTTTCTGGTATTTAAAAGGTGTGTTAATTAACCTTGATGCACAAGAACAAGGGGGCTGACATAACACCTTTCACTAAAAAAGTTCTAGCCCTCAGGCGTGACTACCTACGATGATCTGCCTAGTTAGAAATTTATGATCAGATCACCTTGTGAGATTACCTTCTATAGAACCCCCTCTTTTTTTTTCTCCCTACAATTAATAGTAAATACAATTCTGTTGAAGGTTCATGAAGAAAAGAGGATAGCTATAGAAAAAGCTTCTATCATTTTAGAGAAAATTATTATCATCATGAAGAGAATACTGATAGAAATGTGAACATTAAAGGCCATTTTTATGATGTTACTGTTGGGGTGATATGAAATCCAACATCGCCCCAACGGCAGTGGGGAGGAGAGGGATAATGTTGCAGAAGTGTAGTTAGCGTGTTTCCTCAGTTCTTCCTCATTGACATAGTGAGGAATCACAGGTCAGTGAGATTTAGAAAAGACTCATTAAAAGTATATTTTAGAAAGACAAAGCATGCCCCAAGGAGACACATGGTTTTAGTGATGAGAGCTGTAATAGAGTGCTGTAACAACAACAACCACAAAAACCAACACAAAAGGGACAAAAGGACCCAGGAGTGAGAATGTCTGCATTATATTTGGGCCGTGACGAGTGATTCCAAAGGCATTCTAGGGGATTGGCAAGTGAGGTCATTTTGATTGACATTTGTCTGTTATGTAACTCTTTGCCCAGTGTGCATGTGCTTACCAAGAATTCAGTCTGTTATAATTAGATTCATGAATTTCCAGGCATAAACGTAGTATTATAATGAAGCTTAAATTGTGGGCAAATTAAGCAGGCGTCTGTAGCAGGATTAGGCCAGCTAAGATTATGACCCTTCTTTCCTTTCTCTCCGGGGATGCAGGAGGGATTCTCTAACTACCAATAGGGTGTTCTTTGGGTGGTCTCTAGGCTAGGCCCCTATTCCTTTGTTCCTCTGTTGCTCATGTGTGACTAGCTACCTAACAGTAAGGTTCCAGATGGAAATGAAGAATAGGTTATTGGAAACTGGAAAAGTGATCTATGATATAAAGTAGCAATAAACTTGGTTGAATTGTGTTCTAGTCTTGTATGTAAGATAAAACTTTCAAACAATGAAGTTTGATATTTAGTTGAAAATATTTCTAAGCAAATGTTGAAAGAGTGACTTGGTTTCTGCTTACAGTAAAATACAAGAAGAGACAGATAAATTGAGAGAATTGTTGAGCAAAAAAGAATGAGAACTTGAAAACCTGAACATTTCTTAGTCTATCCATGTTGCACAAAATGAGAAAGCTTGTTCTAAAGCAGACACTAAAGATGTGGTTGATAAAGAGATTAGTGTAAGTGTAAACTGGAAATTTGATAAAGAGATTAGTGTAAGTGTAAACTGGAAATTTGATAAAGAGATTAGTGTAAGTGTAAACTGGAAATTTGATAAAGAGATTAGTGTAAGTGTAAACTGGAAATTTAATCATCTGCATCAGCAAAAACCAGAAACAGAGATGGGATTATACCAGCAGAAGTACTGCTAGCTTGGAATAAAGGAAACAATAAATGAGACAGAATAAAGGAAGGTTGCTAATAAGCATTGTCATTTAAGAAAAGAGAAGAATGACTCTGAAGGTAATTCAGAGATCAACAGGACTGCCACTCCCACCACAGGCCCTGGGAACAAGTTTGCTTTAGTCTCAGTTTCAGAGCACAGGGCCTTAGAAGACAGCTGAAGGTGTGGGGCCACCCTGAAGAGCTTTGAGGGATGCTACTGCTGCCCTGGGGGCCTCGAGGGCAGAGCATGAAAGCAAAAAAGATTATCGTGGAGCCTTAAGATAAAATGAATCTTAATGGACGCTTACAACATTAAGTGATCCATTTGAAGGACTGTAATCCGATTAAGTAGACAGGTGAAGACAGGCTCTTCTATAAGAGGGACATATTAAATTGAGGGAAAATGTTTTTTTTTGGCTGTGCTATGTAGTCAGTCCCTTGATTGCTGAGAAAACAGTCTGCCTTCGCGAAAGAAGATTCAAAGGAAAAGATAAAATGGAATTTAACTTGCTAGGTTTTGGACTTGCATAAAACCATCACCACTTTCTTCCTTAATTATTACATATTCAAAGAAGATTTTCATGACCCCTCTCTCTGGTATTGTCATTCATTATTCAATACAAATCACATGTTCATGCTTAATTTCCATATTCCAGGGAAGGACAAGCATGCCATAGTCTGGTAGATGGAGAAATAGAAACATCAGAAAAGGCACCAATAACTAACACAATGGGTTTGGAAGAAAAGGAGATAAACCCATAAGGTCATCTATCATTTCACTGATCAATTCTATCAAGCCATCATATTTTAACGAATGAGTAATTATGATTTTACATATAAAGAAATAAAGCCTCTACAAGGTTATACAATTGAAAAAATCACAAAGCAGGTGGCAATTTATTAAGTACTGTCAAATAACTTTTCAATTCCATCCACTTGACTCATTATCCACTATTCCCAACTCACTCCAAATAATTATAATCTCTTTATAGACTAGCACAGTAGCCTCTAAACCATATTCATTACCATTGTTAGTCAGTTAGATAGACATGAGTGACAGGGGGAATGAATGCCCACCCAGAAACCTTTCTTAGCACCTCCCTGAAACATCTAGTTTATAGTTAAAAATGACCATTACAAAGAAGTTAAAAAAAAAAAAAGCAGCAAAATAACTGTGATTTAGTCTTGCCATAAACACTTATGCAGTTAGTGCATATGCTGTCCTTCCTTGACTTTAGCTTCATTATCATCATTATAATATACAAATGCCTAGAAGTTCGTGAATCTAATTTTGACAGACTGAATTCTGGGTAACTGCATGCACAGTAAACAAAAGGTTATATAACAGCCAGCTGTCAATCAAAATAAACGCACATGCCAATTATCTAGCACCATGCCCGTAACCACTCATCACAGCCGCATTATAAGATTTACTTCCAGAATTCTATGGTGCCACAGCCATCTCTGTTGTAGCCCGTTTCTCTCTTGAAACATGAAATTTAGGAAAATTCACTGATCTGTAATTCTTTACCGTATTGGCAGAAAGAACTGAGGTCCTCTCAGTGCCACTGGGACAACGACGGATTTAGATCACCCCCAATGGTAAGACCATTACTGTGTACCCTCTAAAAAGCACAGCCATAGAGTTCTTTTCAAAATACACATCTGTTTTGGAAACATGGTGAAGTGAGAGACATCCCCAGATCTCTCCTCTTGAAACAACAATAAGCCAAACATCTAAAACTCAACAAAAAAACACCCAAACTGCACACCAGCATGTCTGGGTGTGAGATCTGCGCATAAGAGCTACCACAGGTCAGAACCCCAGGTGTCGGGTGGTGGAGTGGGAGAAATAAAGAAGCTGCCTCTTGCAGCCACCAGAGCTCCTTATAGGAGGAGGGGGAGGGAAGAAGGAACTGAGTTCCCTGAGCAGCCTTGCCTGGGAAAGCTGTGAGCTTCTCAGGGCCGGCTGGCAGCAGGACCCAGTCACCAGGACAGAGAAGTGAGATGGCATAAAAAACAACAGTTGATTTTTACCGGCCACGGGTGCAAAACCGAGACTGAGCTGCAGCTCCCAAACCCCAACCCAGAGGCCCCCTCCCCCAATACCCTCCGAGACTAAACATTATGGTACTTCTGAAAAAACTCAGTGAGTTCTGAAATAAGTCAAATCAACAATTTCAGGAAATGAAAAAACACCTTGACGAACAGAGCAAGGAGATTGAAACCCTCAAAAAGAACTACATAGAACTTCTGGAGATGAAGAACACACTGTAAGAGTTGAAAAATTAAATATCAAGCTTGGGAAACAGAGTTGACCAAGTGGAGGAAAGGATTAGTATTGACAAAGTCAGAAATCTAGAAGTAAAGGAAGAGGAGAGAAAACGAAGAATAAAAAATAATGGAAGAGAAATACAAGAACTAGCTGATACCGTCAGGTTAGGAAACATAAGAATAATGAGCATTATCGAAGGCAAGGAAAAGGAGCAGAGACTAGAAAGACAAATATTGATGAGAATTTCCCAAACCTAAGGAATGAGCTGGAGCTTGGAATTCAAGAAGTCAACAGAACATCCAGTTATCTCAACCCAAAAAGGCCTTCAGGAAGACACATTGTATTAAAATTATCAAAAATCAACAACAAAGACAGAATTCTTAGGGCAGCCAGGGAGAAGAAAATGGTAACTTATAAAGGA
>NW_006443138.1:20200091-20203277 GCF_000325575.1 Pteropus alecto | reverse complement strand
AAGATAAGTACTATAGCAAGATAGTAATGAACGATCAATATACATAGGGACAAATTAACAAAAATGACTGAAAAGGGGAAGATTCAAAGATGCAAATTAACAAAGGGGAATGGAGATAAGGCATGTGCACAGAAAATGGGAGACTGTATGTATATATCCTTTACATATTCATAATGGTAACCGCGTGCCAAAGATTCAGAACTGTCGTATATAACATAAAACAAGTAGGACCACAGAAAAAACCCACAAAAACCAACCAAAATAAAGAAAACAGAAACACAAGGACAAGGAAGCAATAGAAACACCGAGCTACCAGAAAGCAAAACGTAAAATAGCTATAAGAAGGCCTCAAATTTCAATAATCACCCTAAATGTAAATGGACTGAACTCATCAATAAAAAGTCACAGATTTGCAGATTGGATCAAAAGACAAAACCCAACCATATGCTGCCTCCAGGAGACACATCTCAGCTCCAAAGACAAATATAGACTCAAAGTGAAAGGGTAGAAAATGGTATTTCAAGCAAATGACATTCAGAGAAAAGCAGGAGTAGTGGTACTAATATCAGACAAAATAGACTTCAAAATAAAAAAGGTAAAGAAAGATACTGAGGGACACTTCATGATGATAAAGGGAATCATGTACAAAGAAGACATAACACTTATTAATATCTATGCTCCCAATCGGGGAGCCCCAAAATATGTAATTATTAACAGGACTAAAAGGAGAAACAAACCAAAACACTATCGTAGTAGGGGACCAAATTACCCCACTGTTGGATATGGACAGATCATCCAAACGGAAAACCAAAAAGGAAATAACATCCTTAAATGACATATGAGACCAACTGGACATAATTGGCATTTACAGAGCCTTCCATCTCTAAACAACTGCTTATACATTCTTCCCTGCTGCACATGGAACATTCTCAAGAATCGACCACATACTGGGACACAGAGATAGCCTCAACAAATATAAGAGGGTTGAAATCATACCAATTATATTCTATAATCATAATGCTTTGAAACTAGAGATCAACTGCTAAAAGAAATCAGAAAGAACCACAAATACATGGAGATTAAACAACATGCTACTGAAGTATAACTGGGTCAAGGAAGAAATAAAAAGAGAGGTCAAAAGATACATAGAAACGCATGATAATGCTAGTAAAACATATCAAAATTTTTGGGACACGGCAAAAGCAGTAATAAAAGGAAAGTTCATATCATTGCAGGCCTATCTCCAAAAACAAGAACGAACCCAAATAAACAATGTAACACTTCATCTTAAAAAACTAGAAAAGGAAAAGAAATGAGGCCTATAGTCAGCAGAAGGAAAGAAATCATCAAAATTAGAGCAGAAATAAATGAAATTGAAAACAAAACAAACAAATAAAAAACAATAGAAAAAATAAATACAGCAAAAAGCTGGTACTTTGAGAAGGTTAATAAAATAGACAAACCCCTGGCTAGCTTCACTAAAGAAATAAAGGACACAAATAAACAAAATCAGGGATCAAAGAAGGGAAATTACGACAGACACTGCAGAAATACAAAGGATCATGCAAGAATACTATGAAAAAATATATAACATTGAATACAATAACCTAGAAGAAATGGACCAGTACTTAGAAAAATACAACCTTCCTAGACTGAATCAAGAAGAACTGGAAAATCTAAATAGACCAATCAGCAGTATGGAAATTGAAACAATCATCAAAAACCTACATAAAAGTAAAAGCCAGGACCAGATGGCTTCACCAGTGAATTCTACCAGACATTCAGAGAAGATTTAATACCTATTCTCCTCAAACTCTTCCAAAAAATCGAAGAGGAGGCAATACTTCCCAACTCATTTTATGAGGTCAGTATTAATCTGAAACCAAAACCTGATAAACATAACACAAAAAAAGAAAACTACAGAGCAATATCTCTCATGAACATAGATGAAAAAATCCTAAATAAGATACTAAAGAACTGAATACAGCAACATATTAAAAAGATTATACATCACGATCAAGTAGGCTTCATCCCAGAGGCTCAGAGATGGTTCAACATACACAAATCAATTAACGTGATACACCACATAAACAAATTAAAAAATAAGAATGATATGATCATATTGATAGATGCAGAAAAAGCCTTTGAACAAGATACAGCATCCATTTATGATCAAAATACTTAACAAAATTAGTATAGAAGGAAAGTACCTTAACATAAAGGCCATCTATGACCAACCCTCAGCCAACATTATATTTAATAGTGAAAACCTAAAACCTTCCCTCTAAGATCAGGAATAAGACAAAGCTGTCCACTATTGCCACTGTTATCCAATATAACATTGGAAGTCCTAGCAAGTACAATCAGACAAGAGAAAGATATAAAAGGCATCCAAATAGGAAACGAAGAGTCAAACAGTCACTATTTGCAGATGACATGATTCTCTATATAGAAAACCCTAACGCGCCACAAGAACACTACTAGAAACAATAAGCAAATACAGTAAAGTATCTGGATACAAATAATCAACGTTCAAAAATCCATAGCATTTCTATACTCTAATAATGAAGTGTCAGAAAAAGAAGTGGAAAAAATAATTCCTTTTGCAATTGCAACAGAAAGAATAAAATATCCAGGAATAAATTTAACAAAACATGTGAAGGACTTATATAATGAAAACTGTAAGACCCTATTAAAAGAAATCGATGAAGATACAAAGAAATGGAAAGATATTCCATGTTTTGGATTGGAAGACTCAACATAGTTAAAATGATCATATTGCCTAAAACATTTTACAGATTTAATGCAATCCCCATCAAAATCCTATCAGTATTTTTTAAAGAATTAGAACAAAAAATCATCAGATTTGTATGGAAGCATAAAAGACCCTGAATTGCCAAAGCCATCCTGAGAAAAAAGAATGAGACTGAAGGCATTACTCTGCCTGACTTCAAATTATACTACAAAGCGACAGTAATCAAAACAGCATGGTATTGGCAGCAAAATAGACACATGGACCAGTGGAACAGAATCGAGAGTCCAGAAATAAACCCATATTTATATGGGCAAATAATTTTCAACAAAAAAGCCAAAAACATACAATAGAGAAAGGAAAGCCTCTTCAATAAATGATGCTGGGAAAACTGGAAAGCCACCTGCAAAAGAATGAAACTAGACTGTTGTCTA
>NW_006443138.1:20193859-20199594 GCF_000325575.1 Pteropus alecto | reverse complement strand
TACCATATGATCCAGCAATTCCTCTACTGGGTATTAACCCCAAGGATTTGAAAACCCATATCCGAAAAGATATTTGCACACTGATGTTCATAGCAGCATTATTCACAGTGGCCAGGACATGGAAGCAACCAAAGTTTCCTATGATAGATGATTGGCTAAAGAAGCTGTGGTACATATATACAATGGAATATTACTCAACCATAAGAAGAGATGGAAATACTGTCATTTGTGACAACATGGATGGACCTCGAGATAATCATACTAAGCAAAATAAGCCAAAGAGAAAAGGTTGAAAAATCACATGATATCACTTATATGTGGGATATAAAGCTAAAAGCAACAAATGAGCAGGACAAACAAACAGAGCCTCATGGACATGGACTATAGACTAGTGGTTACCAGAACGTAGGGGGTGGGTAGGAGTGGGGAGGTAGACAGGGTAAAGGGGTTCAAATATAGGGGTGTATGGGGAGTCTGTAGGGATAAAGGGGATCAAATATATGGTAGCTGAAGGAAACTGGACTTTGGGTGGTAAACACACAATAGAGTATATAGATGTCAAATTATAATGTACACCTGAAAATTATATAATTATATTGACCAATGTTACCCCAATAAACTTAACTTTAAATAAATACACATCTGACTTATATAACTTTGTGGCATAAAACATTTAGTGGCTTTCCACTATTTTAGAACTGAGACCAGTGCAGCTCATGGACTGCCCTTTGATTATCTTTTAAGTTTCCTTTCCCTGGTCTTCTTTTAGTTTATTGCATATGTCATACTTTGTCCTTACACAGAGTATTTACATGTGAGGTTCATATACTCGGGCATCTTTTCCCCCTCTTTCTTTCCTCGGTTAATTTTTTCTCATCCTTCAAATTTCATGGCAAGAGTTGCTTTCTCAAATGTCTTCTTTGAACCTCTCCCCAGGCTAGGTTGGATTCCATTACGTATCTACATAGATTTATTTGTTTTGTGTTTTGCCTTCCATTTTATCACTATATGATTAATATCTCACACACTAAATCATGCACTATGAGATTAGAAATAATTATATACTCCTAGGCTATACCGTGTTGCTTAATATAAAATTGGTACTCAATAATCTACTGCTGAATGAATAAGTCAGCCAGAAAGAGAATGTATATTTCAATGTTTATTCTTATTATCTGTCTGGTGCAGAATACTACCCTAGAATAATATTTTTTAAAAAATAGAGTAAACAAGAATCTAAAAAAATAAAATATCTGTTTAGTATTAAAATTTGGAATAAAAATATTACATTTTCATTCTTTCACATTGTAACCGTGCAAATAATCACTTCTTTAAAATGACTTTTTCTCTTCTCCTTGATTCAAACTGACCATGGCTCACTTGCTTCTTTTCTTTCCTTATTTTTCTGTATAGTGCACGACCACTCCCTTAATCATTAAGGCCTTAAGTCAGCATTTGTCTTAGGAACAAAGCCTCAGGCCTGTTGACCACCAAAACGGAGTTTTGATCAGACTAAAGGTAACATCTTGCAGCTTCACACTCATAAAGGTAAAAGACCCTACTGGCATCTCCTTGAAACCAGACAGAACTACGCCATGACTGACATCAGGACCTGATGCAGTGATCCACTGTCTCTTACCCTAGCCCCAACCAATCAGTAGAGCCTATGATCCAAACTTCCTTAGTTGCCACGACTAATGAGTTTTACCCTATTTAACCTATCCCATAGAGCACTAGCTCACCTGTGTCTCTGGGCTTGACACCATTTCCTTAAATAATCCTCTACTTTCTTTGCTACAAACTCCTGTCTGTGTCTTCTTTCACTTTGACACGTGCAGGCAAATACAAACCGCTTGAGTTCAGTAATAACAGTCTCATCATTTTAATCTATTATCATATATCGCTGCTATGCAATCTTAAGAACAACATCCCTTCCAAGTTACATAACAATAATTATATAACAGTATGATTTGTAGGTATATTTGAGTATAATTTCTTGGACAACAGAATCTTTGTATTACCTAAAGTATTTTAACTATTGATTGATTTATATTTGTGGTGTGGCTTAAAAGGATTGGAATTGAAATTACCTTCTTTTCTAGATAAAACCATAGTATTTTCTTGAGATAAAACATAGACTATTCATAAGTGATTTTGGTGTTGAAAGTAACTGCCTTGGCAGATTAGAAAAATAGAAAGGTTGAGAAAGGTTGAAGTTGTATTATCTTTTAGTCATTATAAACTATTTTGCATACTGCTCTCTTACTTATATTCCCAGTGCCTCATTAGCATAGATATAATGAAGGTTTATATTTGTGTTTGACATTAGGGAACCCCTGTAGGACAAAGAAGAGTAACACTTTGAAAAAGAAAACAAAATAAACAAAACTTATTTTTTTTCCAAAAATGAGAAGATTACAACACTATTCACTTGTTTTATATCAAAACAAATATTGTTTTGATATAAACTAAATTGTGTGTGAAAAGTATGTATAGTGCTTACTGGTAAGATAAGAGCTGTGTAACTTTCAAATCTAGTAAAAACTGTGTCATCTATTTGAAAAATGTCATTCCTATAATTAGTTTATGTTAGCACAAGTTGTCAGATGAGTACCTGTAGGGAGTGAAATTCTGTTTGTCCATCTACTTTGCATCCTATTTTTGATCTTTAGTAACAGGCTTAAGTGATATGTGATTGTTAAAATTCTGTGTCTCTTCTATCTCTGACAGCTATCCTCATTCACACCTCTCAACAACAGAAAGATACCAGAAAACTTTTTTTGTCATCAGCAGTATCAGTACTAATGTGAATACTATGGGGGAAAAATGAAAGAGAGAGAAAGAGGGAGGGAGAGAGGGAGGAAGGAAGAAAGAAAGGAAAAAAAATCTGGACTTCTCACACAAAGCCCTGATTTCCTAGACATTTACATTTTCTTCCACTTTGCCTAGAGATAACAGATGGCTGGGTGGTGATTTGGGATGCTAATTAGGCTGCTGTGTTTTTCAGCTAACCTTAGGTAGACACAGTCCTTTGAGGGCTGATTACCACTATGCCATTTAAAAATGCTAGCAAATAATCATTAAACACCCTTTTATAATGAATTTTTTATAAACAATACAACCATGATTAACTCTAGTATAATAAAAAACTCCACACCAGCAAGATAGTAATTAAATGCACCGTGGCATTATAAGAGTGGTTTTTCAAGTTTTAACTGAGCTTCAGAACTAGTAGGAGCTCAACAAATAGAAATTAGTAGTATTTTTTTTTTTGTGATTCATTGAACTCTATAATATGGTGATACAAAGGGAACTCCAGTGGAAGTAGGCAGATTCTTCAGGGGCAGAGTAAAGAGATGGGAAAATCGAGTCTAACAGTCATCTTGAATAAAACATTGAAAACTAGAGGGAAAAAACATGCACATTATTTTTGTTAGGATATGTTAAGCAAGGACTATGATTAGATTCATGAATAGGCAATCATATTCTATGTAAAAAGGACGCTTTTACCAACTGGACTAAGCAAAGTGTTAAAATACCACAAGAATTGTAAATGATATTTAAATTGATATTTATTAAATGACATCTTAAGTTTATTAACTGATAAAAAATTTTATGTCATATATGGAAAACATACATGTATAAAAAATTGCTACATGTTGAAATGTAATATGTCCTCTGAGTCCTAAACAATATGGTCTTAACAAATGAGAACACATTTTTATCAAGAATTGAGATGAAATTATTTAAAATTTAAGTTTGAACTGAGGTCTAAGGTAACATACAAATATGCAAAGTTGTTGAAAATCTGACACTGAATGTAAGTCTAATATCTGCATCACCGCCGAGTTTATTAGTAATGTTAAACAATCTCAAGCCTGCCGTACAATGTATTTATCTGTCTAGAAGATGAAGCAGAGTAAAATGATTAAAAGCAAAATTTCTGGAATTAAGATTTCCAGTTTAAATTTTATTTCTACCATTTATTATCCTTCTGAAATTGGACAAGTTTCTTAGCCTACTTTAACTTCGCTTTTCTCAAGTAACTTAACTCTACATGGCTTCTGTGAAAACTAATAAGATGATTCACGTTAAATATTTAGTGCTACCCTAGAACATAGGAAATGATCTATTGATGATGCTAGATATTATTTTCATTATTGCCTTTGGAGGTATGTGAGATATAAAATTATATGTAAATATAATATTCATTCTAATGGTAAACACAGATTTAAAAAAAAAACAATGTTTTCTAGGGATTTTATAACCCCTCGTATGACTGACATATTCCAGTTTATGTATTTAGTGGTATTGTTTAATGAGAATTCAAAAGAATTAGAAAAATTTGAATATCCATTAACTGGAGTTGGATTAGGAAAAACTTTCTCTGTTCCAAGTCTACTATGAAAACAGGCTATTTTTCAGTGGAGTGGCATTGGAGATATTGAGCTACATTTACAATATATGAAAAATATCAATGATAAGAATGTTTTAATTCATATCTTCATTTATGTTAATATTCTCTGCCTCCTAAGATTTATGTTTTTATATTAAGCATAGTTTGAGCAATAGCCACTGAAGTGCAAGAACTATATGTTCTAATAGAGTCAATAAATAGTTTATCTTTTTATAGCTTTGGAATAAATTTATAAAATTAGAAAATTAAAATTGAATTCTGCATTGGCACCAGTACTTTAGAGTCCAAAAGAGGGTTCTAGTGTGTCATCTTTTATATATCAATATATAAATTATATTTTTTATATTTTATAATCTATGTATTATATTACATGTCAATGTGTTTCCTACTTAAAATTAAATTGGTTTATGCTGACACAGAATTTCATTATTTTGAATAAAATTTCACGTGTTATTTTATTTTCCAGAGGACTATTATCTGTGTTCCAAGATGATTTATTTAAGAAATTCTATCCCATTTTACAGATTTGATTTTTCTGAGAAGGACGTTATTTTCACTTTTAAGACAAAGCTCAGAGGAGCTAAATGACTTGTCTAAAGAAACACTCACAATTATAGTCCAGATATTTTTAGTTCCATTGCAATATACTTTCCACTACTTATTGTCATTTCACTATTTTATGTGTGTATGTGTTTGTGTGTTTGTGGTTGTGTGATTGTGTGTGTATGTTCTCGTAAGTGATTTATTTCAAGGCCCCTCAGTTGGTACGGATTCTTATACTATTCTTGTATCTTGTATCTTACTCGTGTGATATCTTAGAGCTTGAGAAAATTGCTTACCTCCTCTTTATGTAAGTCATTTATTCTTTATGCTCATCTACTCTTTTTGCTATTTTTCAGCTATTTTGAAATTTTGATCATAACAAAACATAAGAATTTAAAAATGGGCTCAGAATGATGTTTTATCTAATCTAGGATTCTGAATTTGACAGTAACACCAAGAGACAACCAATTGAAGAATATGGTGTTTTCTGTGAAATTCCCCAAAGCTCTTTAATTTCAACTTTTCTATGAATGTATCACTTTTCTGTTGCTTTAATTTATTATTGTATTTATAATAAAAAAGTATAAAATATTTATAAATACATGACTTTGTATGACTTTTAGTCACTTCATCATCATTTTAACAAATCGCTCTGCCTACCTAGTTAAATTCTCAAATTTGTTGAATATGACAATTAGTAAGACTCAGTCCTTAACTTTCAGGGACTTAAATCTAGTACAAGTATGGGGAAATATAGACATATTTCTGTTAATGT
>NW_006443138.1:20157546-20193830 GCF_000325575.1 Pteropus alecto | reverse complement strand
CAGGAATACCAATTAGTAGACTACTGCACCAATCCAGATAAGATAGCAGGATTCAAACTATGGTAGTGGCAGTGTGATGGAAAAAGGCAAGTTTTATGGGTCATTATAGATAAGTTTTAATTTGTCTCAAAAATATTTAGTTAACTCTTGTTTGTTTCTTGTTTGTCTGTTCCCTGTGGAAAACATACATTCTAGCTCCCCCCTCACATTATTAAAAAATAACTGAGACATAAAGGAAAAAAAGTCATCTCATTTCAATTGTCTTATCTTTAATTTTTAATTTTGATAATTCCAGACTTACATTGAAATTATAATAATAGTACAGAGAAGTCAGATTTCCCAAATCTTTATACTCTGTCACATTTACATTATCATTTTACCTATCTCATGTACACACACACGCATACACACAGGCATACAAACCTATGCACACACACAAACACACATATATTTTTTCTGAAATTTTTGAAAGTCGTAAATATGATGTCCCTTTCCCCATAAATACTTCTGTGTGTATTTCCTTAAAACTAGGACATTATCTTACAAAACCACTGTACAAATATCAAAATTTCATTTGTTTCAATTTGTCCAATCTACTGTTTAGCCTGTAAATTGTCATTCTCAGAATGTTTTTCCTAATCTTTACTGTGCTTATCTATTTATCTCTTTCATAAATGTGAATTTCCATGTACAAACCTCTAGCTAATTTCCAGTCATGTCTGGCTCTATATAGAAACATGACCACACCTAACGATCTCACAGCAAGAAATCTACCCTGGTAGGTAGATTCAGTTCTGCATCCAAGACTGCATAGTAGAGCCAATAGACTTGATTTTTCGGCCTCCATGTGACTTGTCAACCTTAGGCAGAAACACATTTCCTAGACCAGTGTCTGTGAAAGAAGAACTATGCTAGAACCTATGCTTTCGAGCCTAGAAAACAGAAGTAAGGAAGGTGATTTACTCAATTGCAACTTCTGACATAGGAACAGATTTCTTGTGGAAGAGATAATGGTAAGTATATTCTACTTTTGTCCTCTCTCTCCTTTGACCACCCACTACCTGAGAAGTTTTCCACAATAAAACCAAGAAAATATTGCAAATGAAAAGAGTAATTCTTTTTTAAAGAAATTTTCTTTAAAAACATAAGTACAAAATATAACTATTTATATATTTATACAGTATATACTCAAAACAAAATATTCATAAACATGAATATACTTTAAACATGTACCCTATATAAATGTATTATTCAATAGCAAAATGTGTCTTTCTCGATTTACATGTGATGTAACATTTCACATACTTATACAGGATATATTCTAAATATTTGTAACTTGAATGATTATACTTTAAGCATGCACTTTACATAACACTTTCTACCAGCAAAACACTTTTAAAACACTTTTTTTTAATATGAAAATGAGTGTAATGCTCTTTCTCATGGAATTATACATGAGATTTTTTTGTTTTTAATGTAAAGAAAGAACACCTAAGGAAATGGTTGTTAATGAGAAATCAGTTCATGTACAATGTCTATTGTGCTTTGTATCTCAGCCTATTAATTTGATTTTAATACCTAATTTAATGGAGTGTCTTAGAAACTGGTCTTCTCACTGTGAATTTTTATGCCACTAATTGGTGGTTACATTTTATTGCAAGAAATAAAATAGAGATGGCAAGTGTGATGCTACTGCTTCAGATGTTTCTATTATTTGAGTTACAAAACTTTAACTTACCAGTTATGACTGGGTTGTATAATTAAGTCAATATGGAAGAAAATATCTTTTTTCTTATCTATTTC
The DNA here is from genome assembly GCF_000325575.1 of Pteropus alecto. Classification (NCBI taxonomy): domain Eukaryota; kingdom Metazoa; phylum Chordata; class Mammalia; order Chiroptera; family Pteropodidae; genus Pteropus; species Pteropus alecto. Next base: position 20,192,027 of record NW_006443138.1, on the reverse strand, counting down.
TAAGATAGAGGAATAAAATATTTTATATAATTTTACTTTTAAAGTACTTCATGTGTGTGATGTTGAAATTGTCAGTATACTGACTGTGGTGGTGGGTATAAGAAACTACACATGTGATAAAACTACATGAAACAAAAACACACACAGAGACACACACCAAAATGACTACAAGCAAAATGGATTAAGTCTGATTAAGATCAGAGTATTGTATCAATATCAATATCTCGATTGTGATATTATACTATAGTACTGCAAAATGTTACCATTGGAGGAAATTGAACAAAGTGTACAAGGAATCTCTCTGTATTACATCTTACAACTGCATGCAAATCTAAAATTATTCCAACACAATTTTCAATTAAAAAAACTTGTTAATGTTGAATATAACTAAAAAAATATTGACATCAAATGCATATTCATTATGCATAATTTTGAAGTTCATCTCAAGGAATTTTATTAAATGTATTCAGTTCGCAGTGAGATTCTAGGCAAATGAATATCATAAAATATTTATATTTAATATTTGATTACTTAAAATAGGGCATGACTATTATTTATTATATTTTGGAAAAAAGTAAATGTTCATTTGCCTATAGCAAGCAACGAATTCAATATGTTGCTAACTGGGCTTGTTTTTTCAAGGAAAAAGATAGACAAATTTTGTCATGTGCTGTAGTCTTATTTCTCTTGCTTTCTTTTCTTTTGTTATTTCCCAACTTCTATACCTCCATTCTAATCCATTCTCCACAGCACAGCTAGAGCAGTATTTTTTTTTTAAATTTCAATTCTTCCGCTTCTACCCCATGACAAATTTATCAGTAAGTCTTATGGTGAGAAGCAGATTTACTATAAAGCTTAAGCCTCAGGGTCCCTCAGATGCACAGACTCCTCCCAAGGCCTTATACTTATTTTGGAGTTTATAATTTTCCATTCTTATCTTAAAGAGGGCAAAATATGATTATACTCCAAGAACTATAAATCTGGAAACCAATGTTGCCTGTCATTCTAATTTCCAAGCTTTTTATCCCATATTTTTATTGCATTCTATTGCTAGTGGTACCCTCCCAGTTTCTCATCCTCTTTTGCCTGAATTCCATTAATAGTAAAATGATCCTGTCTTCCTACATCAAATAGGCCAAATCTCCTTCAAATTTCTATTTCTAATCCTATAACCTTATTTGTATCCATAGCCATTTACTATTTCCTTTCTTTGAAACCGGATAAACCTCTTCCTGTCTAAAGGGAATGACCTGGATTTTCCCACTTCCTCTGCTGCCTCTTTTCTTACCTATGTGTTCAAATTTTTTTAAATTTTATATGCATATTTTACATGCATATTTAAACGTATTCAGGCTTGTTTTCTTCTCAAATACTGCAGGAGCAACACAACTGTGAAGAGCAAACCAAAGTCTTTAAAATTTCTATTCCTATCCAACAACTGTTCTTTATGTTACAGAATTTTCCAAGCTAAGCTACGAACCATTTATGTTTCTCGGTTCTCACTTTCCCCCGTTAATTCTATGAAATTTACTCCCAAGATTATTAATCTTTCCGCTAAATCTAGCTGTTTTATTTTTTTAGATCAGTTTCAGTTTACCTTTGGCCTGTGTCTTGTGGCATGACTGCTTCCTCCTTGAAACACTCTTACTATGGCTTCTGGGATTCACCAGGCTCCTGGTCTCTTCCTACTGTCCTGAGTGTTTAAGTTTTTATTCCATTGTTCATTCCTGAAATGTTCCCATACCAGGCTTATTTTTCTTAATAGACTTTATTTTTAGAGATATTTTAGTTTCACAACAGTATCAAAAGGGAAATATAGAGATTTTTTGTATACTCCCTTGCCTTACACAGGCATACCTACCCCCTGTTATCAATATCCTCCAACAAGAGGCACATTTGTTATAACTGAGGAACCTCTATTAGTTATCTGTCACACCTTTATTACCCAATGTTCATAGATTACATCAGAGTTCACTTTTGGTGTTGTATATTATATGAGTTTGTACAAGTTTATAATGATCTGTATCCACCATTATAGTATCATTCTGAATATTTTCACTGTCCTAGAAATCCTCTGTTTTCTGTCTGTTCATACCTCTCTCCTCCCTAACCACTGACAACTGTTGATCCTTTTTGCTGTCTCTGTAATTTTGTCTTTCACAAAATGTCATATAATTGGAATCATATGGAATCATATAATATATAGTTTTTTTTAAAGATTGGCTTCTTTTAGTCATATGCATTTAAAATTTTTTCATGTCTTTATGACTTGACAGTTCATTTTTTTCTTAGTGTTAAAAAATATTCCATTATCTGGATATATCAGTTTATTTATCCATTTACTTACTGAAAGACATCTTGGTTGCTTATAAGTTTTATAAATTATGAATAAAGATGCTATAAACATTTGTGTGCAGGTTTTGTTGTAAATATGTTTTCAACTCTTTTGAATAAATATTAAGGAGAATGATTGCTGGATCATATGGTAAGAGCATGTTTAATTTTGTAACAAACCACCAAACTGTCATTCCATGTTCTCTACAGCAATGGATGAGAGTTCCTGTTGTTCCACATCTTTGTTAGCATTTAATGTTGTCATGTTCTGGATTTCAGCCACTCTAATAGGTGTGTGGTCATATCTCATTTTTGTTTTAATTTATATTTCTCTTATGACATATGATGCGGAGCATATTTTTATATGCTGATTTGCCATCTGTGTATCTTATTTGGTAAAGTGTCCTTGGCCCATTTTTTTAATAGAATTATTTATGTTCTAATAGTTGAGGGTTAGGAATTCTTTTTTTGGAAAATAGTCCTTTACCAAATATGTCTTTTGCAAATATTTTCTCCCAGTCTGTAGCTTGTCTTCTCATTCTTTTGACATTATCTTTTGAAGAGCAGACATTTTAAAAATTTTAATCAAGTCCAACTTATCAATTCTTTCTTTCATGGATTGTGTATTTGGTTCTGTATCTAAAATGTCATCATCATGCTCAATGTCATTTAGGTTTTCTCCTATGTTATCCTTTAGAAGTTTTATGGTTTTACATTTTACATTTAAGTTTCTGATATATTTGAAATTAATTTTTTGAAAGATAAAAGTCTGCATCGAGATTCATTTTTTTATGTGTGTATGGATATTCAGTTGTTCCCATACCACTTGTTGAAAAGCCCACCGTTGCTTCATTGTATTGTTTTTGCTTCTTTGTCAAAGATAGGTTGACTAAATTTGTGTCAGTCTATTTCTGGGCTCTCTGTTCTGACCCAATGATCTATTTGTTTATTCTTTCATCTACCATATTGTTTTTATTACTGTAGTTTACTATTCTTGTTTTATAAAAACTACTTAACACATTCAATCACCCTTATGATATCAAATAGCATTCATATGTTTACTTACTCATTCAGCTATTGTATGTTAAACACCTACTTTGTGAGAGGCACAGTGTTTAGTTCTGGGGATAAAATATGAACAAAAGTGATATGCTTATTGATCTTAATCAAATAGCCATGCAAGTAAATTACTAAATATAATTTATGTTTCTTGTTATTTAGGAAAAATGTACTCACTCAGTGAATGTACAAAAGTTAGACCTGATATGGGAAGAATTTATTTGAGGACATATATTAGAGCTAAGATCAGAAGCAGACTCAGGAATTAACTTATTAAAAGGATGATAGAGTATGGCAGGTAGTGGTGATGGCAGAATAAAGGTCTTGAGTATTATATACTTTTTTAAAAAACATTTTGGCCATCTAACATAAATTGCAAACTCTTTTGTAAGAGCACTTTAATTTGCTTTTGGAAGATTATTTCTTTTCCACTGTAATGTTTTAGTAGTGTTTCTGATCAAGTTTTCTTGTCCTCTCCTTGCCAGGGAATGTGTATGTAATTCAAGTTATTCCATTCATATGGTCTATCCTTGAAACATAAATTTTGAACACAATTTTAAAGAAAAATAAAATAAAATCGAAACATCCATTTCTGTATAGCAACAAATCTGAAACTGTTGACTTGATTCTGCTTTCTAGATTCAGGGATTATTTTTCCCTGTGCCTTTTCTCTGGCCTTCTTGTAAGTTCTGTAAGCTCTCCCACATAACTATTTATAATTCCCTTCATGCTGAAGTTTGCCCAATTCAAGTTCAGTGTTTTAGATTGGAAGATCCCTAGTGATATATATGAAAAGGCGCATGAAACTTTTGAATGAAAAATTGGTCATTGTACGTGAAATGAAAGAAGGGAGGAATAAAAAAAGATAAAATTAGGTTATAGGAAGGGACAAATAACAGCCATTTTCAGTCCAGTTTAAGGATTAAGTCTTTATCTTAAGCCCATGGAATAGCCATTATGACAAAATGTTTAATTGGAAGAGTTACATGATTAGATTTATATTTTAAAAACATACATCTAGATTCAGTTAGAAAAATATAATGTGAGCAGAAAAAGTAAATATAAGACCATTTAGGAACTTATTACATTAGGAAAATAAAAGTTGAAAATGAGAAAGCAGATGGATATCAGAAGTATTTAGATAGTAAAACTGACAGAATAGTCAGTCTCTCATACTGACAGAAAGGAGAGGCAAGTGTGTGACTTTTGGGTTTCTTGAAACCCTATATATCAGAGGTAGCTTTTAAGAAAGAGTTCCTTAAGTCACTGGCTTACAGAACTGGATATTTAGAAACACTATTTAGAATTAAATAGGGAATAATATATAATAATGAAAGGTAAGTAAGGGCATATTTTTGGTTAGGCATTGAATTTACTAATATTTGGTAATTTGGAGACATACAAGAAGAGATGTCCAGGAGAGGCTGAATACTTGTGCCTGAGGCTTGAGAAATCATTTTGGAGGTCATCTCCAGTCCAGACTTTTCTGAGCTTCAGATCCATATTGCCAACTTTCCATTTTTCATCTCCAGTTGGAGGCCTCCAATGCACCTTAACTCCCATGTCCTAAAAAAAGTGAACTCTATCTGCACGCCCCACAAAAAACACACATTGTTTCTCTTCCATTATTACTCATCTCAGTGAAGTTCATTACTATTCAACTAGTTGCCATAGTTAATAACCTAGGGTTTGTAATTATTTGCTTTTTTTTCTATAGCTTCCATTTCAAAAACAAGCAACAAGATTTCTTTGCATTGAAAATTGATCTTGGATTAAATTTGATTTTTAAAAATATCCTAATGTCATACTCTAATTCTTCACATTTATTATGCAATTGTGACTATTAAAATTTGCATTTTATCTATAAGTTGAATGTGTTCTAAAGGTGATATATGTGCTCCTTTTAATGTCAGTCATTATTCTCTCTGGTTTTACTACTGTTATTAGATTGCTATATTTAAATTTAATGAAGCATTTATTCTCAATCATGAAGACCATTGAGATGATACAATTCTATAACTAGTCACGTGAAATCTGAGCAATAAACTTTATTTGGTGTGAGATGAGAAATGATTGAATATGTTTTCTATTCATTAAGTTTCTTTTATTCTTCCTCTATGATATTTATTAAGTGAAATAAATATAAAAAGGTGTTAATTTTTTTTCTAATCTTTTCTGTGAACATTAGCGATAAAGTATTGAGGACAAAAGTTCCTGGACAAGGACACAACATGTTCTATTTTACTATGCATAGGATGCAACAATATAAAACAGAATTCACCTCTAATAATTTACAGTAAAGTCAATCTTTATCACAACAGATTTACTCTTAAATATGTAAGTTTCCTTAAAGAATGAGGTAAGGAAAAAATTAGACAAATTAGCATATGTTGCGTAATAAAACCTAGGTTTTAAAATAATTATTTCATATGCCAAAATAGGAAATTCAGAAATTTTATACTCATATAAAGTAAATTAGTATATAGAATATATGTATATATATTCCAGATGGTATTTTTCTGTTGTTCCTGGATTAACTAGAAAAAATTTAAAAAAATTAAAAATGAAAAATAAACTACTAATTTATTGCGCAACTGTTTTTTAATTTTGTTTAAGCAAACAAGCAAAAACTATCCATATTTTCCAGTCAAATGCTCTAACACTGAGCTATACCCCCAACTATCCACATTTTTAACATTTTTCATAGATTGAACTAAAATGTTTTCTGATATTAATTTGGGCTGTATAGTGCCTTTTACATGTTAGATATTTCTTAGATTTGATCCATGGACCACTGTACTACCAAAAAAAAAAAGCAAAGGGAGAGAAAATCAGAGTTCTGATCCCTGCCCAAACATATTATAGCGGAACCTATGTGTATGAAATCTAAGAATGCAACTTAGATTTGAAATTTAATTGAAATCTAACACTGCTAGTGTGCTTGTCTTTAAATTTAGAACCAGTATTGTGAAGATTAAAAAACAAATTTTACTTTGGTTATTCTGAGAGTAATACAGAAAGCAAGCAACAAGCAAAAAAGTGAGCTCTCAAGCTTACATGGCTTAGAAGTAAAATTGGTAATGACAAAAGCAATATACTTTTGGACTTGAAATCCAGTGGTTTTCCAAATGAATGCAGATTTTATGGTGAATATTATTTTTCCAAGGAGAGAAAGAAAACCTAATAGAACAACTGTCATTGTCAAATTTTAGGATTCTTGCCCATTTTTTTCTTGCCTTTCCAACATCTAGCCTAACAATTTTTATAGCCATAGTATCGATGTTTTAAAATTGGTTATTTAAAAAGATTCCATGTTAATTTTAATTTTAATTTTTTCCTATGTGTAAGTATATATAGTGTATATAACATGTAATGATATATATGTATCATTAGGATTAAAAATTAAATTGATAAATATATGCTTAAGAAGAATCTAGTCAGACTATTTTATTCATTCTGAGAAAATAAATAGGTAATTACCTTTCTACAAAATGTTTTAAAATATTTAGTGATTTCTGTCTTTTGATAATTAAGCTATTTAAGAAAATTATATATAAAGTGTTTACTTATTAGTACATGCCTGTCATTCATATCCTAGACCAAAGTTTATCAAACTATGACCAGAGGGTCAAATCTAGCTTGCTGACTGTTTTCATAAATCAAGTTTTACTGAAAAGCAGCCATCCCATTTGTTTGTGTATTGTCTATGTCTGGTTTTATGACACAAGTCCAGAATTGAGTGGTTGTTACAGAGACCGTATGGCCTACAAACCCTAAAATATTTACTACCTGGCTTTTTACAGAAAAAAAAAAAATATTGCCATTCCCTGTGGAGTATAGCTAGTATATTGGATAACTGGAGTGAATCGATTTCTATTTTTTTCCTATTATGGCAAATTTATATTCAGTAATGACTGGAAATGAACTGAAAATAGTGGCTAAGAAATAAATACAGGCAGTGGAAATTTTCTTCTGTTCTACCTTATTTTTATATTATGCCAGTAGAATAATAAGGACATAAATAATAAAATACCATCATACAAAATAAAAGAGTATTGCTTCTTTTACATTCAATTAATTTATTTTTAAATGGGAAAACATGTACCTACAATTAATTGGTCTACCAGTCATCAAGAATAACTTCATAGTAACTCATAAGTAAATTTTAATAAAACTGAAATATCTGTGAAAGGTATATTTTAGGCGAATAGCAAATTGTACCACTGATGCAATGTTTTCATTTCTTAGTTTAACAAGTAAAATTAAAGAGTAAAAAGAAGAAAACAAAGAAATTACTCAACTATCTTTAGCAAAGCAAAATATTGCACCCAAAAGTTTAAGTCTTTAACTTAAGTAAAAACTCCAAGAGGACTTAGAATAAAGAAGCAATACACATTTTGTTACTTTGTCTTTACAATCACCATACAATTATTGTTTATTTCTATTCTATTATTTAAACATAGGAATATGAAATATCACAGGAGCAGGTGACACAAAGAAAGACTGAATGATTTTGAACTGCCATAAATTTTTTATTGAATGAGTGTGGTTATTTTTTTCCAGGTAGAATACAGTTTGTTAAAGTATAAGTAATAAAAATGTGCTAGTTTTAAGATTACATATATTTTGAAACTCAAACTAACTTCAGTAATTATGTAGAAATTATTAATTTTTAAGTTCTCTACCCACTGCAGCTCCTTATTACTTGTGTTGCTGCAGACATCTCTTATTGGCCCGTCCTCATATACACTGTCTATTCTCTATTGAATCTTTGCAATCATTTCTTTCTTTACAATTTACCTTGTTAGCTCTTTAACATTTATTGTTTATTCTTTATCTACAAAATGAATATTTGCAGCCATAAATCATAAATGTCATTCCTTTTCATTCCATTGTAAAGAAATATTCCATTTTAAATTTTAAGCCTCAACATGTGTTCTTTCATTTACTGGTCCTTTACAAACCTTCACAGGCAGAACTTTCCTCTGTTCTCCTCCAACACTTCATTCATGCTGCAAACATACTACTTGTCATATTGTTAAGATTGTTCCTTTCTCTTGCTCTCTCTTCCTTCCTTCTTGCCTTCTGAGGCCAGCTAGTGCGCAATGATCATATGATCTTCGCCAGAACTACTGCATGCTCAGACTATACAATAGGGATTTAGAAAAATTTCTAGAGATAAATGGAACGGATCTGATCTATAAAAGGATTGCAAGTGGATCTTATGGTGACAATTATGTATCTGTAATTTACAATATTGTATCTTTAATTTTATAGCCATAAAAGTTGCTACATATTTGAAAATACAGTGTGTCTTTTGAATTCTATTTCAAGAGCAAAAAATATACAAATAAAAAAATAAAAGAAAAATTTTAACTTCTTATTCTAGTTCAATACCCCACCCCCATTTTTTCACCACCTGGGAAACTTGTGCAAAGTCTTTTGCCATGGACATTTGTATTTAGTCTGACAATTATAGGCTAGAATAATACTAACTATTATTATTATTAAATATTTTAATATTATTCTTATTATAATGTAAATGGCTACACTCACTTTTCAAATAATTTTATTGAGGTTACTTTGCCTAATATCTACTTAAGCATTCTATGAACAAATGAGAAAAAAGTAATTACTTGTCTACAAGAAATTATATATCATTAAAATAGTACAGATTTATTAAATGTATTAGGGACATAGAATGAAATGAATGATAATTATGAAAAAATATTAAAGAGAAATGCCATTTATTTATTAATTTAGAAACAATTATTTTTTTCTGAGGGGTGAAATTTATTTTCTTGAATTCTCTGTTCTTTTCTCCTTTGTTATTCCTTATTTCCCTTTGAGAATAGTGTGAGATATATATATATTTTTAGTTGGTAAATGAAGAGAAAAAAGAGAACAATATTCTGTTAAACATTAGAATCTCAAAACATTAGAATCTCAAGCCCTGGGTTATCATTTGGCCTAAAATTCATATATATATATATTTCTATATATATATATTTCTGAAATGGTCATCTATCTTGATCTGGGGAATGTAGAAACAAACAAACAAACAAAAATCTGTCTTTGGGATTATGCTAGAATGTTATGAACTACATAATTTTAGTTCTCCAAAATTTGTATTTCCTTAACCTATTTCCTGTTTGTCCCAAGAATACTCTCCTGTTGCTTGCAACTGCAGCATTTATCCTGAGGAAACTTGCAGATTATAGTCCTAACCTTACTCCCAAAGTTTGCCATGAAATATCTCCCTTTTATTATTATTTTTGCATCGCTCTAGTATATCAATAGTCTTTGGAAACAAATTACATCATTCTATTTATCACATTTTGTTTTTAGTAGTGGTATTTCCATTATAAAATATAGTAATTTTCAATCACTCAACATGTCAAATCCTAGAAAACGTAGCACTCCTGCGTGTGATGTTAAATTAATGCTGGCAGCGAGCTGCACCTTTTTTTTTTTTCTGAATGAGAAAAGAGTTAAATTGCACTTTAGTGTCCAGCTTGTACTGAGGAAAGTGTGCTTTACTTTTTTCTCTTTTAGACTATGGTGGAAGATCCAGCAGGCAGAAAATCAGTAAAGACATAGTTGAACTCAACTGAATCTATCAACTGAATATTTGTAATTAGCATCTATAGACTACTTCATCCATCAATGGCCAGCATACTACACATTCTTTTCAATCTTACATTGAATATTCACCATGATATATCATGTTCTGAGACATAAAACACACTCTGACAAACTAAAAAAAAAAAAATAGAAAATATGTGCTCTCAGACATTCTCTCAGAGGATATACTTCTTAACTCATTCTATGAGGCAAGGATTTTCCTAATATCAAAACCAAAAAAAGATATTACAAGAATACTAAAGATTAAGATCTCTCACTAACATATATGCAAAAAATTCTCAAAATATATTAGCAAATTGAATCCAACAGTGTTTTAAAATAATTACACTGTGACCAAGTGGGATTTATCTTAGATATGAGGCTAAAAACCCAGAAGAGCCTATGCAATATTGAAGAGGAACAATGTTGGAAGACTGACACTACCTGACTTTAAGACTTACTATAAGGCTACGGTAATCAAGATAGTATGATATTGGCAAAATAATAGACAAATAGATCAGTGGGACAGAACAATAAGCCCCAAAAAGAGATTGACACAAATGTAGTCAATTGATATTTGAAAAAAGAGCAAAGGAATGTATAGAGGAAAGGGTAGTCTCTTCAATAAATGGAGTTTTAAAACCTGGATAGTCACGTGTAAATTTAGACACAGATCTTAGATCTTTCACAACAAATAATTCAAAATGGATCATAAACTAAAAGTAAAATGCAAAATGATAAAACTCCTAAGAGATAACATAGGAGAAAATCTATATGACTTTGGGAATGGTGATATCATTTTAGATAAAACTTCAAAGACATAATCTATAAAAATAAAATGATAAACTGGACTTCATGAAAATTAAAAACTTCTGTTCTGCAAAAGATGATGTTAAGAGAATGAGGCAACAAGCCACAGACAGAAAGTATTTGCAAAAGACACACCTGATAAAAGATTGTTATCTAAATTAAGCAAAGAACTCTTAAAACTCACCAATACAAAAACAAAACAAACAAAGACGCCTCATCGAAGAAGATATACAGATGACAATTAAGCATATAAGATGTTACACATCATAGGTCATCATAGAAATACAGATTAAAACAATGAGTTACCACTGTGCAACTTATTAGAATGGCCAAAATCTGGAACACTGACAGCATGAAATGCTGGGAGGATGTGGAGCAATAAAAACTCACATACATGGCTAATAGGAATGCAACATGGTACGGCCACTTTAGAAAAGAGTCTGGTGGTTTCTTAACGAATTAAAATTAAGTTTCAAACATTCTCTTACCACACAATCAAGCAATTGTGCTCCTTGTTATTTATCCAAAGAAGTTGAAAACACACATTCTTTATTTCTGTTAGCATTTTTGACCTCCAGCATTTTTGTTTGTTTTTTTCTTAGGATTTCCATCCCTTTGCTTATACTTATCTGTGTTTGCATGCTGTCTACTTTATCCATTAGATCTCTTAGCATATCAGTTATAATTGTTTTAAAGTCTCAGTCTTACAATTCCAGTATCCCAACCAGATTTGGTTTTGATCCCAGACCTTGCTATGTTGTTATTGTTGTTTGCTTTTTTAATATTCTTTGTAATTTTTTTCTTCATTGCCTGTCATGATGCGCTAGATAAAAAGGAACTTCTGTAAATCAAAATATGGTGGTGAGGTGTTGGGGGAGTGGAAGCATTCTAGTCTTATAATTAGATCTTGGTTTTTCAGTAAGCCTAACCTTTTGGACTGTGAAATTCACAAATGTTTTCGATTTTTTTCTCCCTTGTTTGGACAGGATGGCTAGAATAGGCTGGAACTGGGTATTTCCCTTTCTCAGATCATTTAGGCTCTGATAATACTAGCCTATCAGGTTAGGCTTTGGTTAACTAGTTTCTCCTGAGGGCACAGCTTGTTGAGAATAGGGTTCAAAATGGTTCCTTCGCCCCACTCCCAACTGCTGGAATCCAAAGGGATTTTTCTCTTGACAGTTACTGTGGGAATCAGCTGGAACTCCTAGAAGTAAATCTCACAGTCTTCTGGGGGTTCCCTTGATGATTGGGTACCCCTGGAGTTTTATAACTCTCAGAGTTGTCTACATTTACTCTCCAGCAATTTTTCAATTACAGCTCAGTTTTTTTACCCCAGCACTTGTTCAAGTAGTGGTTTCTGCTCAGGTAAGTCATGACTGCTTGTGTTTACCTGTCTCTTCCAATCTTGAGGTCAGCAGTTTGCCCAGTATTCAGTTCTCTTTTATGGATCCAAGAATTGCTGATTTTTCACTTAGTTCAACTTTTTACTTGCTGTTAGGAGAGCAGCAACTTCAAAGTTCCTTACATGTAGAACTGGAAAATGGAAGTCTACTTCCTTCTTAAGATGTTAGTATATATAATTTAGAAAAAGAGAACTTGTGTGAAATGTATATCAGTTGAAAAGTAATAATGACAGCAGCCATTATTTAGTGAGCACTATTTTAAGCCAGGTATTGGGGTGTGTTCCTTGGGATTTCCTGTTAATAGAAATATTAATATATCAGCCCTGAGAGTTCACATGTTTGAGGTTAAAGTACACAATTTAACTTTAAATACATTTTTACAGTATTGCAATATTAAATCAGAAAATTGTAATTTGAGTTTCACTTGTAAGGGAGTGACCATCTTATAGCGAAAATTACGCATAATTTTTCTGAAAGTGTCAGGCTTGTTCCAGATCATTTCGTTTAAAGTAGATTGTTCAACATAAAAACCATGATATCTAGCTCATGGCAATGCATTTATCATAGTATGTTCTTATTAAAAATATTTCACTAGCAAGACAATAAATATCAAAATCAACCTTTGCCGTTAAACATAACACACTTCTCTGTATAGTAGTATGTAACCGAGAAAAAACAAAACAAGCAAACAACAACAAATATTTCATAGAACGCTTGCTTCTGATGAGGTTTTGATAAATGCTATTTAACAACCTTTATAAATATTGTATGCTTTGATAACATAGCATGGTAATTTCTAAATAAAAGTGATTCTTTTATTTCAGTGTCAAACTGCAAATTGTATATGTAACTCAAATCACATTCATTTTATTGATAAAAATAACTACATACATATAAGTTGACAATCATGGCAGAAGAGAATTCATAGAAATATTTCCATACTTGCCTTTTTATATGTATTAATGTTTAAATACATTATGGAGCTTACATATATGATTTCAACAATTGGTAAAAGTATAAAATTTTCAATATACTTCATTGGTAATATGCTATAGAAATAATTTTCTGAAGCCTAAAGTGATACAGTTCATTGGTGTCCAAAAGCAAATTATTGTTTATCTTCTTATTTCATATATATAAAATATGTTTAACATAAAATGATTAACTTTTAAATGTAGTAATATTTTTAACATTTTTAATTTACATTTATCTTGCTCTGTGCCATTTTGTTTTCTCCAGTAACTCAAATTAAAAGCACTGCTCAAAATATGTTGGAAAGAAAAAAGATGGAAATATGAAGAGATAAAAATAGCTGATAACTCTTGCCTCCCACCCCCTAAAAGAAACCTCAGAAATGACCAAAACAAATAAGGATGAGGTGACTTATCTTCTTTACAATCTATTTTTAATCAAGCAACTGGCTAGATTATGTGCTTTGCATATGGATCAATAGTGTCTCACAGAACAGATGTCTATCACTAGACATGTACTAATTCTTGTTCACCTAAAGTCTTCAAGTGTCTTTAAAAATAAGTATTTTAGCATTAAATTTTTACATGCACACAACATGCATTCAATTTTTTATTATCTCATATTTTGAAATAGCCAGATATTTAGCTAAAACAATTATAAAGAACACTTTGAAATAAGTAGTCAATTTTAAAAACAAAATTATTTCTATAGAGTATGTGTACATGCACCTAAGTATGCATTTATTTGTATTTTTGTCCATATCTTTACATGTTATAATTTTCCAGGCCTCGAATTCCTTTTCCACAAGGGAATTTACAAACTGAGCAAATCACCTTTCTGTGCCTGGAAGCTTGATGCTGATGTTCTAGCTTCATGTCTTTTTTATTTCTCACCCTAATCGCAGTCAAATTCTTCTCTTGGTTCCATGATTGGCTTGAGAACAATTTGGATTGAAATCAGATGAGCGACACAGATGGTATCTAATATTGCATCTCAGCTTTTGGCTTGACTCTGTAAGCTACTAACTCAGTGGTGGAGGGGAAGGGAAAGCTGCTGACAGATGACACTATTAGGACCATCATAGCCAAGACAGACTGGCACCATTAGAGTGTTCAACAATCTGTTTTATATCTCTATGTTTCTAAGTCCCTCTTATTAAACAAAGGTGTCCTTTTTACATGTAACATAACACCTGGAACAAATGCCATATTTTACTCTTTAAATGGCTTATTAAGCAGAATGATTTTTAAGAGTATATTTCGAATGAGAGTCTATACAACATAGACGTTAACTCTATGTAGTAATAATATAGTAACTTCTATTACTCATTTAAATTTGTAATATACATTTACTTTACATTTTTGAAAGCAAAAACTTTCTTACATATTATTGAAATTCAAGCAAGTTAAGGGTATGCATACAATATTAACTTAATTATTTACTATTGATTTTTAATAGTTATGCATTTGATTCACTATGATATTATTTTGAGAAAATTGTAGGCATTTCAAAAGGGTAAGTATTCCTTTCAAATAAACTATAAATAGGGTTTATTTCTTTCCTGGTTATAAGATGAATGAATGCAATGCAGAGGTTTTTTAAAATCAAAAGTACAGAGAAGAAAATGCAAATCGAATATATTTCAATCACACAGAGATGATTGTCTTGTTTCTATGCCTATTTCTTAATATTTTTGACATATTATATATGATGTTTGTTTAGAAGTATTATCTCTATTTTTATTTATAAGATAAGTTGGAAGGTGAGAGAAATTGGTTATGAAAATATAGCAGATTATACATTATATAATGATTGCAACCAGAGTTATGAAGTTCCGGAAATAAAAGAGTAAAAAGTCAACATTTGTGTTTATCATTTACTAAGCATTTTCTCATGTTCATTTAATTTGATTTTAACAGCAACTTTCTAAGATAGGTATCTTATTTTTTTTTCACTTTTAATATGAGAAAACTGTTTTCTTGGAAGGTAGATAATTTATCTAAATTGATGTAGCCTCTGAATAATGAAGTCAGAACATGATGCTGGTTTTTCAAAATCCAAATGCTGTGTGTTTTCTGTATACTTTTGGCCAAAAAGAAAATGAGTAAAATCATGTGAATTCTGAAAAATGTATCAGCAAAATGAGCTAATGGATTAAATGCTGTAGGGAGCGCATTAAAGAAAAAAATTAAATGTCTCTAATTTTGAGTCTGGAAACTGTACAGTTGGTTGGAATGACTAAAGATAATGAGCTTCTTTTGTTTTTTTTTTTTTTTGGATACAGCCCAGATTTGATTACTTTCTATTCCATAGAAGTGATTCTACTAATTTTTCTGCAGCTAAATTTTTATAATAATTTTAATATTTTTCTTTCTTAGCCAGTGAACTTTCAGCATAAGTTGCTTTAACAAACCATTTTCAAAATAGAAATGATGAAAACTTAGACTGACCAATTTGTCACATAAAATTTAATCTACCTAAATACTGAGTTTAAATGTTTTCTATTGGACACAGGAAATTACACAAAAACTTGATAACACTTAATTCTTCTGTTTCAATATAGTTTGAAGCTTAGTTTCATTTTCTCTCCTCATTAACATTTTAATGTTATTTAAAAAATATTTCAAAGCAAATTTTCAGTGGTACATGAAATAAAACCTTTTTCTCACACAGAAGTTAATATTGTAAAAAAAAATTAGTCCCTTTTAATAATGTTTACATTTACTTATTTCATTCCTACTATTTTCATATAATTAAAAAGTGAATAATTGGAACAATTATGTGTTTAATGAATAAAATTCCCTTTTGTCTGAGCAATGTATATATTTTATTTTAAAATATATATTTTAAAAAGTAGAATTAGAGAAATATCTTTTTAAAGTATTATCAAAATTAAAATATTATTGTAAATTTATATAAAAGGGTTTTGTTTCCATAAAGCCAAAGGAAAAAAGGATACATCTGTTAACTGAAAAATAATTGAGAAACTCCCAGTAAGGTAGTTTGGGGATATTATCATAAATAAGATGCTCAACATCATACTCATTAGGTAACTGCAAATTAAAACATCAAAGAGATATGACTACACACCTATTAGAATAGCTAAAATCCAAAACACCTACAACCCCAAATGTTGGTGATGTAGAGCAACAGGAACTTTTATTTATTCCTGTTGGAAATGGAAAATGGTACATTCACTTTGGAAGACTGGCAGTTTCATATCAAACTAAATATGATCTTACCACAAGGTCCAGCAATCATGTTTCTTGAATTTGAACACTTGTGTCCACACAAAAACCTGCACATGGATGTTTATAGTATATTTATTCATAAATACCAAAACTTGGAAGCAATCAAAATGCTTTTAATAGGTGAATGGATAACTGAGGTACATTTAGACAATAGATATCATTCAGCAATAAAAATAAAAATGCTATGAAACCACAAAAATACATGGAAAAACTTTAAATGCTAAGTGAAAGAAGCCAATCTGAAAAGGTTACATACTGTAAGATTCCAACTCTATGATATTCTGAAAAAGGCAAAACTATGGAAACAGTTTAAAGATCAGTGGTTGCCAGGGGTGGAGGGGTGAATAGGTAGAGCACAGGACTTTTAGGGCACTGAAACTATTTTGCATAATACTATAATTGTGTATACATATCATTATACACTTATCAAAACCCATAGAATGTACAACACCAAGAGTGAACTCTGGTGTAAACTATGGACGTTAATTAATAATAACATGTCAATATTGGCTCATCAATTATAATAATCGTACCACACCTAATGAGAGTTGTTACTGATAAGGGAATCTGTTGGTGGGGTGAGGAGAGTCAAAGCATGCCATATGAGAACTCTGTAGACTTTCTGCTCAATTTTTTTGTAAAGCTAAAACTGCTCTAAAAATAAATTCTATAATAAAAAAATTAGGAGAAACATAATTTTAGTTTAGCATTTGGTCATAAATTTTACAAAGTTTCTTTTGACAATCCACATCATTTTTTAACTATTGCTGAATACTCCCACTTTTCTTAATAGCAAAACACCTAGAGAAAGTTATCAATATTCGCTATCTCTCTCCTTTCTCTCTTTCTCCCTTTAACCCATTTTTTTTTATTTCTAAAACTCAACCAAAGCTGTTAACAAAATCTTTGATGACCTATATACAATGATTAATTTTCAGATCTTTTCTAAAATATTTGACACAGATGACCACTCCCAATTCCTTGGAACATTTTCTTTACTTGCCTCTTACAAATTTCTGTGTTTCTTCCTTACTAGGGTGATTTTTTCAGTCCTATTTGCTTCCTCATTTCTTTGACCTCTACAGGTTAAGAGTGCCTTTGAGCTCTGCCTTTGGACTGCTTTCCTTCCTCTCCACGTTCACTTATTGATTCCATGAGCTTTATATCCCATGTACAAGCTAATGAGTCACGAAGTATAATATTCAGTTCAGATCTCAGTATTGTAATATAGATTGTTTATCCAAAGTTTTACTCAACATTTTCAGCTTTACCATATCTCAAACTGTATCATTCTTATATCAAACTTATTTCTCTTCATGTGCTCTTTAACTCAGTAATTAACTCATATTTTTTCAGTTGCCTTGACCCAAATCACAGATCTATAAATTTATCTTTTTCACAACCCACTTTCAATATGTCAGCAAATATCATTTACATTACCTTTAAAATATATGCAAAATATGAATACTTCTCACCATCTCTATTTGTTACTTTCATTCTAGTCCAAGTCCCTGTTGTCTTTTTTCTTCCCAGATTAATGAAACATTCCCCGAACTGGTCTTCCCGCTTCTGCAATTGTGTCATTACAGACTATTCTCAATGGTGACCTATCTCATTCAGAGTAAAAGCTACATATTTGATATTGGATTATAAAACTATATGCCAGAGCAGTCTGATGAAAATATGTGAGCTATACATGTAATTTTACATGTCCTAGGAGCTGGAATTTTTTTAAGTAAAAATCAAGTTGAAATTAATTTTAATACATTTTATTCAACTCATTACATATGAAATATATCAAATGTAAATGGTATAAAAGTTATAGAGATATTGACATTTTATTGATTCAAAGTCTTCAAAATATGGGGTCTATTTTACATTAACATAACATCTCTTATTGGACCAGCTGCATTTCAAACAGCTCGATAGTATCTAATGTATTGAGCAGCACAACCTCATAAAGTCTGTCACAGCACCCATCACATTAACTCATTAGCTTTATACTCTGAACATTTGCTATACTTCTTGTTCACTTTGGCTTCTTTGTCTTTTTCCTGTGGTTTGAACTGTCAGACCTCAGCCACTTCCAGACCACTGCATTTTCCATTCTTTCTTCTTGAGATTGTCGTCTTCTTGATAGCTACAGAGCTCACTACTTTATCTCTTTCAAATGTTTGCTCAAATAACAGGAATTCTGCTACTTTCTAATTCCTCCTATACCATTTCAATTGCACTATCATCATCTGGAATAATATTACTTTTAATCATATGAAATTATTCATTTTTTTCTACATATACGTGTATGTGTATATATGTATGTGTGTATGTGTGTATAGTGTTTGTATTCAGTTTGTCTCAACACCCTAGAATGTAATATGTATGAAAGCAAGATTTTTTCTGTGCATTGTTGTATTGACAGCACCCAGTGCAGTGATGACTTATATTGAATACTTAATAATTAAATATTTTATTCAACTTTCATTTTTTTCTACATATACGTGTATGTGTATATATGTATGTGTGTATGTGTGTATAGTGTTTGTATTCAGTTTGTCTCAACACCCTAGAATGTAATATGTATGAAAGCAAGATTTTTTCTGTGCATTGTTGTATTGACAGCACCCAGTGCAGTGATGACTTATATTGAATACTTAATAATTAAATATTTGTTTAACAAAGAGTTGTAAAAATTAGATGTAGAAATTATTATAAATTAGAAATAACAATGTAGTGTGATACTATTTTTATAGAAAGCAAGCATTTCTGGAAATGTTTTGCTAAATGCATATATTTACCTATTTCTGGGTAGCAATCTACGTCGGAATGTAGTGGCTTAAAATAGGGGTCAGCAAGCTTTTTCTGTAAATGAGCAGGTTGTAATTATTTTAGGCTTTGCAAGTCATAAAGTGTCTATTACAAGTAGTTGACTCTACTGTTATAGTGTGAAAGTGGCTGTAAATAATATGTAAATGGATATGGCTGTGTTCTAATAAAACCTAATTTATAAAAGCAGGAGGCCAGACTATGGGCCCTAGTTTTCCAAATCTTAAAAAACAATCATTAGTATTATTTATGAGTTTGTGGGTCAGGTGGGTGGCTCTGCCAATCTAGGCCAGGCTTGGCTTATATCAGTTAGGCCTTTTATGTGTGTCTGAAATCAGCTGGGAGGTTGCTTCACTATCTAATCTGGCTTCACTCACATGCTTGGTGTTTGGCTGGCTGTTGACTGAGGCAATGTGAGTAACTGGGCCAACCGTCTTCCATCTTCTACTAGGCTAGGCTGAAAATTTTCATATGGAGTCTTGGTAATGTTCCAGGAAATAGTGGACGCAAGCAAGGCTTCTTGAGACCACATTCTGTTGGCCAAAGAAAGTCACAAGGGCATCCCAGATTTAACATCTTACTTATCAGACTTAACTTTTGTTAGAGACACTGCAGAATCAAAATGCAAAGAGGTATGGATACAGAGAAGCCAAATAATGACATCCAATTTTGTAAGCAATCTACCATCAATTTTCATATATTACGCCAAAAAATTATTCCTATGAAATAGTTCATTATTAGAAATGCTCTGTGGTAGTGTCAAGTAAAATATGAACCCAAGATCTTTCCCTGCTTAAAACAATTACCATATCCTAGCTTTGAGCATTGTTTGAATTTGGTGATTCATCTTTGTCAATACACGTAAGTATCCATATACTGCTTTAATCATACTTTCTCTCTTCTAATTGGTATTTGACTCATCAGAGCCATCTGGACCTGTATTTTGACTTTCAGTTTGTAATTTCAGCTGATGATTCTTAGAATTTTTGTTTTATTATTTATACTATGATACCTGAAACAAATCTCTAATGAAGTTATGTTAATTAATTATCTTATTTTGCTAGAGAATACTGAAACTTCAACTTCTGAAAATAAACAATTCTAGATTTTAATCTCTAGTGTTAAATATCACCATGATGCCTTTTACTATGGTGGCATCCTAGAGGTAGTGATTCAGTCAAATATTTTATTACCTGCATATCTCTCTTTGCTTCACTAGGCAGTTTAAAAAATAAAAGCAGATGGAGCTGGCCAGAAATAATGTTCATAAAGACAGTTACTTCCTCGTTAAAGTTTGTAATAGATCTAATCAGGCAGTGCAGAAAGGACTTGTTTTTTTATGATAACAATTGATTTTTTTTTTCTAACACTGCCTTATCCGCATAGGGAAAAGAAGATGCTCTAAAATTATTTTCAGAGTAATTTACTCTTTAGAAATATAGGCAAAACTAATAAAAGGTAGGATATATTCTAATCAATTTAATTTTAATCTTAGGGAAAAATCATTCTATATTATTTTTAAATGAAAGATTTTAATTAATAAAAGGTATCTAGTCTATATTTGCTCAGGCCACATCTGTATTAAGAGAAATTGAATTGAGGAGAAATGGAATTAGAAATTAATTATGCAAGTAATTCCAATTTATCAAGACAATATTTTCTCAATTACCTAAATATTTGAGTAATTTACCTTAAAAATTGTCACATTTCTCCTTATAATTTTGAGTTGACATTTCTTGCCACTTGGTAAATTGATACAAATATTGAGATGCGCTTTGGTATATAGTCTGAATATCTTCAATTTGAATGATGAGTTATGAATGTCATAACTATTTATGAAAATGTGAAATTAATTTACTCTGCAAACTTTTCTGGTTAAAGGATGCCATAATAGGGAGAGATATTGATTAGAACTGAATGTACCAGGAAAATACTTATACTACATAAGTATTTTAAGTTAAAAAATTTGTAAATTTTATCCTGAAAGTATGTATAGCTTAGAGTATTTTTCAAAGTTTCTTTTATATAAGATGCATTACTAGTAAAAAGAGAAACTTTATATTAGGAAATTTTCTATAAGAATAAGTGGTTAAGAACTCTCGAAAACATAAATTTCCCAATTATTCTTTACTTATGAACAGTGGCTTTAGCTTCAAATAGCCCCAAACACCTGTAAGCTCACACACACACACACACACACACACACACACACACACACACACACAAATTATACTCACACACAAAAACAATAAAACCTGACATATATTCTATTCATAAGTTACTTTCACAATTTTGAGTTTGAAATAATAGTGTTCCTAAGGCTGCAATTTTAAGTCTAGTATTTCTATTTTCTTACCTTATGTAAAATTAAAATATCTCTTTATGTAAATAATCGGTATGTTTAAAGTTGATGCTTAATATTACAGTAAGGTGAAAATGAATATAATTATAAAATACTATTCACTAACAATATTTATTCTCCTTAGCTTTATTTCTTATTTCTTCATAGACTAAAAGAAAAATAACTTTAACATCTTTCCTCTGGTTACTATTTTGGTGATTTTATTATTTTATAAATTATATAGAATTTTGTAGAAATTTATATTATTAAAATTCCTCTTGCTTCGGATTCATGGACTTCACTTAAAACCCCTTTATCTTCTTTAGCTTGGGATGGCTACCTACTCCCTGACTTCACAAAAACATAACAAATTGAACAAAAAACTTCGGGTTAAGGGAAAAAAACAAACAAAAAGAGATACTTGCCTTCCAAGATATCATTTTTTGCCCCCATTACATCCTGGTAACAATAAGCCGGATGAAAAGATGATGGTTATATCTTATTTCTGCTTATCAGTTACTAGAATTTCCAACACAGTCCTTTCCAGGGAAAGTTTCACATTTTGCTTCACAATGCAGAAAACTTCCAATTCTCATTAGATATCTATTTTTTTAACTGTTGCTGATTGAACTATAAAAACTGTGGGTTTTCAGGAATTTCCAAATTAGGACCTCTATAACTGATTTGATATAATGTCAATCAAGATAGTGACTATTATGGTCAGGAAACAGATACCAATGCTATATTTTTATTGTTAAGTAGTCCTATGTCCTGTTATTACTATGAAAATTTGCAGCTTAGGAGAAAATAAATTGTAGAGACAATTTTTCTGACATTCCTCTATTTTTAAATAATGATGATTTATAAGAAAACAAAATTAAGCATGTAACAAATATGTCGTTTTTGGGCAGTCATTACCGACTTAGAGTTTCAAATATTGTAGATTGCATCTCATATTATCATAATATGAATTTCAATAGAATATAATTTACTACTAAAAAATGAAACAAAAACCAAAATAAACACAATAATATATTTAATTTAAATTATCATTCCAAATTTAATCCTTTATATGTTATAGAAATATCTATATATGATGTCATAACTCATAATATAAGAAATCTTTTAGGTAGTTTAAACATTCAGAAGCTAAAAGTTTCAAAATCTCATTATTCTTGTTCTTTTTGTAATTTCTATTAGTTTGCATATGTTTTAAGGTCCATAAAACTTAAAAATCAATGGTTATGCATTACCACATAATCATTTATATCGTGGCTATATTATTCAAACATTTGTTTCAAGATATCAGAAAAAAGATTCTTCTGCATTAGTTGTGAAGCAAAGCTAGTTACTGAAGAGAGAAAGACACTAACAAAGTGAGCAGGAGAAAAGAGTTACAGACAAGGTCATAGCAGAAATCCTGTCTCTAGTTACTACATTCTTGAAGTAGCCTGCCAATAGCAAACAGACACCCTATTGCCATTTATAACTCACTCAGCAAGAAGTCATGATGCTTGGTGGGTGTTCAGTGAATGTTAGAAGACTGCTGTGCCTTGAATTACTTTTATTCAGTTAGTAAAACAGAAAAACAAGAGTACATAATATGGAAAAAAGAAGCGATGTATTAGTTGCTACCTATAATTCATTGAAATTATTGTTATTTAAAATACATGGATTATTTTATATCATGCATTATTTCATATATATGTTATTTTACATAAACGTGTGATATATATTACATGTTGTTATTTACATATTGTTATTTTATAATGAGTTATACAGGGTATTCAGGACTAAAATAGTCCACTTAAAAAGATAAGTGATAGCATTTGAGCAAGGTTATGATATTATAAAATGTAAACATTATTCTTTCCAGTAAGATGGAATGTCATTAACTTGACAAAATAGAGCCTGCAAAGATATAGAACAGAGAGGAAAGTAGTAGAATAAAGAAAGAGTGGAGAGGGATTAACTATCCTACATGAAAGTGAGGCAAACAACTACTCTTTGGACACCCATTTACCTACATAAAACACAGAAAAGCTAATTCAGAAGACATTTGATAAACAGACAAGACAAGAGCACCTGAAAAGTCTGCACCCTCCCTTTACAAAATGACTGCAACATTTACATAGCTGTTCTTGTTTATTTTTTTATTTTCCTGCTCAACTCAATAATTTTTTCCTTTTGATTTTCTGTCCTTTTTAAATCATTTATTGAGAGCCTCTCTTCTCTTATGCTTTCTAGGTTTTTCAGTTTTCTATATAATTTACCTATTTTCCTTCCTCACCTTCAAATACTATCTATTCCTTTTTATTTATCTTTCAAAATACAACACAAAAATAGCAAAATTTGATGTTTTATAAATATTTTTCCAAAGCATGTGAGAATTTAATTTACAAGGTTTTTTCTTAATTCAGGTTTACAATTTCATATTATGATTATATTATGAGATATAATCTACAATATTTGAAACTCTAAGTTGGTAAAGACTGCCCAAAGAAGACATACTTGTTACATGTCGAATTTCGTTTTCTTGTATAGGTATAAATCATCATTATTTAAAAATAGAGTAATGTCAGATAAATTGCTTCTATAATTTATTTTCTTCCAAGCTGTAAATTTCCATTGTTATAACAGGACATAAGATAACAAATAAAAATATAGCATCAATATCTGTTTTTTGACCATAAAAATTAGTCACTATCTTGATTGACATTATATAAAAATAATAATTTATTTGAGTGCTATATTTTACCCTTCATTATTCTTTCATATGCAGCATAAAAAATTTCAATAAGTTTCTATTTTACATGATATTGCCTCACATGATTTATAAAATAAGGCTTTAAGTCCAATAAATAGAATAAAAGTGATAGTCAAAAAGAAGAAAGGACATGATTCAACATAAAATTAAGTTCATGTATATATCAAGATCTAATAAGTAAGTTCATCAACATACTTAACATAATAGGCACTTCAAACATGTTTACTAGTAATAATAATTATAAAGATGCAGATGATTATTATGATCAAAGACCCACCATTAATGTTCAAGTTAATCTCCCTTAAAGGTGATGTGAACTCTCTCAGTGATGAAACAGGTCCTGTTAGGTAGATTATAAATCTAAATCTCTAAATAAATGGCATGCCTTATAAAATGGAGTGATATGAATAAATTTGAGAATTTACACGGTCCTGAACTACATTTGTTATTGTTTTTATTTTCTAAGTGCAATGCATCACTTTTAAAATTCATGTATAAACACGTATATCACTTTTTGTTTTTCTGTTATGTACATCTTTAGTTGCAGATTTTTTTTCTCATTGATTTGGAAAAGTTGTATTACAAAATGAGAATCTGGATCTATTTTTTTCAACATTATGCCAATAATATAAATTTTAATATTAAACTACTAGACCAGATATTTTTAAAATTCATACAACTGCTTAATTTAATATGTTATAAGGGACAAGAAAATATTACTAATTATTTTATTGTTTCTGCTTGAAACTCTAATACTCATAAATAATTTCAAATATATAATTCTCTACTTCTCCCAAATAGAAGGTATCCAATTTAATTCTGTTTTATAAACTAGTATCTTGCTGACTTTTCTTTAATAAGGAAACCAGTGGTTGTCTATAGTTGCTTCATATTTGAAGACTTAATGCGGTTTCTACTGGCCAATCTTTATCATTTATTATTGAGTAAGTGGGTGTTATTTATCTCTTTCTAATTAGCTTCAACATTAATAGCTAGGGAAATAAATTTGTGTAGATTTTGAAGTCAAGTGTATAGAGTGGCTTGATGAATGTTTAATTAAAACTATATAATGCATTAGAGTTTAGATATGATGACATGTATAGTTCAAAACCATGCCATTCCTTGAAGCAATTACTTCTGATAGAAAAAATGTCCAACTGATGATTGTATTAATGTGATAAATTTTAAACAATACTAAGAATATTTGTGTGTATTTTGTTGTGGCAACATCTTTCTAATTTACTTTGAAAATTTAAATGTGCTACTTAAAGCCTAGAGCATAAAATGAAAACTAGACTGCTAGTAATCCTGGAATATTCTGATTATAACCATGAGAAATAAAAGACTACTTTAGGTTGCATTTTTTAAAATCTCAAAGATATTTCCAAATTAATTATACCAAATATTAACATTAATCATGTATTCACTAAATGACTAAATGATACCTAATATCAAAAGATCCTTAAATGATCAGTTATTAGATGATCATAAAACAAACTACTTGGGTCTTCAAATATGCCACACATTTTCCTGCCTTGGTACCTATTCATTATCTTTTTTTCCCAGTGTTCTCTCCCAGGTAAGCTTATCCTTCAAGGCCCACATAATTGCCACTTAATTGCCAGTGTTTATATTAGCCTTTCTCTGATTTTTTTTCCTGAAATGAATTGCTTTTGTTTGTCTGCTTCTATAAAACTTTGTACTTAACCTCTGTTATAACACATTTTGCATGGTATTATAATTATTTCCTTAGGTATTTGCCTTTCCATAAAACTCCACATTTCTTGAAGAAAGGTCTAAGTCTGACAAATTCTGTGACTCTAGCTCAAAGCACATAGCCTGACACACCTCGATTATCTAATACATATTTTCCGAATGAGTGAATACACACACAGTCAAGAGAGTTGACCAATTCCAGATTTGGGGCCAGAATGAATAATCATTCTGTGACCTAGAAAGGTTGTTAAGCAAGGTAATGACAAGTCGAGTGGGATTGTTTTTGCTGGATGGTTTTTATCTGGCTTGTTGTGGATGTTGTTTATGTGAACCAATTGACCTAGACTGCATATAAAATTAGCACTCCTAGTTCTGGCTTTCTTATACAAATTACACTTCTGTGTTGCCTAACAAACATTCTGAAATATCAGGTTTGACACTTTCTTTAAATTAATGAAGATAACTCAATGCATAAATTTATGCATTTTATGGTTCATGAATTTAAAACCCTGAATAAAACTTCAGTTAAAACTACAACTTACACAATTTATAGCCATCTGTGTGAAACCATTGAAATAAACTTATTAGAGGAGGCTGTCAAATGTGTAGGTTACTTTCTGAGTTTAAGTCTTTCCCTCCTGTGTTTTAACGCCTATTGGTCTCTAGAAGAGCATTTACTAAATTAACATTATAACTCTTCTTCTGGTCTGACACGCCTACTGATGTGTTTGTTATATTCTGACACTCTACCTCTTTATCTCACATATATGAGTTCAAAATATTTCTTCTCTGAAGGCTTCACTTTATCTGGATAGAACTGTACTTAGTCAAAAATATCCTTAAAAAGCCACTTGGATTTAAAACTTCTAGGAATTTATATTTCTGGCAGAGTTACTGGATCCTCATATAGCCCCCAGTTAGTCATATAACTTCTCCATACCTGGATTTATTTTATGTTGGATGAGTAGTATAGTGTAAAAATGTCTTTGGATTCAAAAATTAAAAGTTTTTACAGAGTAAAACTGTCTTCGGTTACTTATATGCAAGAGAAAATTTAGACCTGCTAAGGTGACTTAAGTTAGTCTATGTGCTTACCAGCAATCCCAACCAGGTCTCTCTAGGTGGGCCCCTGGCTAGCTTTGCTTATTCTGTTCCATT
The DNA here is from genome assembly GCF_000325575.1 of Pteropus alecto. Classification (NCBI taxonomy): domain Eukaryota; kingdom Metazoa; phylum Chordata; class Mammalia; order Chiroptera; family Pteropodidae; genus Pteropus; species Pteropus alecto. The sequence goes on along the minus strand of NW_006443138.1, from coordinate 20,164,769 downwards.
TTGTGATTTCTACTTCTATCTCTGACATGACCATATCACAGATATTCAATAAAGGTTTCTGAATAAAGTAATGAATTAATCACTCATTCATTTATTCAAGACATTTGTTAAATGACAAACATCACCCTATTGATATGAGTCTTACCTTCCATTAATTCTGAGTTTTACTTTTTTCTCCAGTATTTTAAAAGGTAAATTAGTAATTGTATTTTTTTTTTTTTTTTTGGCTAATACTGAATACTATTGAAAGATACCACAGAAGAAAAAACTTGTGATTTCCCCAAAAAATAAATAAATAAAATAATAATGATGATCTATATGCTGATCATTTATTATATACAAAACCCCATGGTGAATAATTTAAATGCATTGATAATATTTCTGCACAAGATTCCTTTATGAGATAAAGAAACTGAGAATGGGAGAAATTCAAAATTCATATAATAAGTGATGGTGTTAGGACTGGTAAACAATCTAAATATAGTTTCTAAGGTCTTAATAATCATGACAGAGAATATTTCCATTCCCAGAAATTTTGTTAATATTCACATTTGTGTGTGTGTCTCTGTGTATCGTAATGACTCAGTCTGACTGCTGATACATTGTGAGACAATTAATAGAATATACTTCAACCTGAGTGGTTAATAGACCAGAGTTCTTTTGTTAGCTAACCTTTACCCTTTAGAAAAAAGACTGTAACTATAATTAATTGAAGGTAAAAATTTTCAAGATTAGAAAAGAAGGGTTTAATAAAGCATTACCAGGTTAAAGTTGAGTAAAGAAATAAGGCATTATGAAAGTTCAAATTAAAGAATTTTTTTGAGAATGAAAGAGAATGTTTCATTTTAGTGAAATTTTATATTGAAGTTCTCTAAATTTACATCAGATAAAGCAAAAAGAGAAGTTATGCTTTTCTTCTATTGATTAAAATAGAGATGGAGTTAAAAACAGCCCAAATGACTACTATAGTTTTATAATGAAGAGGTGTATCAGTCAGAATAGGTAGTTCATGCTATGTTAATAAAATTCTTTACATCTTACAGTTTTTAACAGTAATAATAGTAATGATACAGATTTATTTTGGGCTCATGCTGTATGTCCTTTGGTGGTCATCCATAGACTCTGCTCTACTTTATTCTGACTCAGGGATGCAGGCTGAGGTAGGCTCTAGCTCTGTGATTCCATGATTTCTGAGGCAAGAAGCAGAGAATGAACCAACCACAATCTGGCTTTTACAGTCTCTTCTGGGAGGGATTATGTATCATTTCTAATCACAGTCAATTGGCCAAAGCAATAAATATTGTCATTGCAAATTTTAAAGAATATAAGTGAGAAAAATCCTAATGTATATTTAGAAGAAAAAATCAGAAATATTTGAGGAACAACAAAAAGGACACCTCATGGTGCTGGTTCCAAAGAGCATGAGGGGACAAAGAAATCAAGTAAAAGGTATTTCTCAGGGTTAACTGAGGAGAGTAGTTCCTTCAGCCAAGACATCTAAGCTGCCATCATATCTGCATTTTATAATTCTTAGAGGATTTTAGATGTTAGTTTCTAAAACTTTCCACTCAGAAATAAAATTTTATAATAGAAAACTATTATACTTAATTTCACAAAATTATCAAAATAACGATCTGTCATTTTTCACTTTGGTTCACTCCTTCACAAGCATGCATATTTTCACTGTAGAGAAGTGAATTAAGGTGGTCTCCAAACTATATAAAATATAGTTTTTAAGCAGTAGTTATCATTTTCACCTGCATTTCACAGCTGATGGGTATACATTGGTGTTTTCTTGCTCAAGAACTGCTGGTCAACGAGGTTCCTACAAATGCAGCTTTTTAAAATATTTTAACAGTAACATAGTAAATAAAGTGGTTTCTTGAATTCTTTAATCAATATCATGTTTTTGTTTTTGTTTTTTTTTTAAGTTCATGTTTGTGTTGTTCTTATCCAAATACAAATAGTGCTAAAATGGGCTTTTGCTCTTAGCTATTTGGTGAATTAGGTGGAACAATTACAAAGAAATCTATTGGTTTTTTTAGACTTTTTAAAAAGCAGTTTTAGGTTTATAGAAAATTTGAGTGAAAAGTAATGCAGAGTTCCCTGACTCCATCTGCCCTTGCCACATCTCCCACTATACATAGTTTCCCCTAATATTTCCCTTGCTCTAGTGTGGTGTATTTGTTATGATCAATAAACCACTATTGACACATTAGTATTAACAAAAGAACACAGTTTACATCACAGTATATTTGTACAGTTCCATGAGTTTTGATAGATGTATAATGACATGTATCCACCATTACCTTATTGATATGGATTGAATGTTTCCTCAAAATTTATATCATGAAACCCAGACCTGTCCTAGGTATCTCTTCATCTGGCCATTCATTTGTATCCTTTAAAATATCTTTTATAATAAATTGGCAATAGTAAGTAAATTGTTTTCTAGGGTTCTGTGAGCCAGTTTAGCAAATTATCAAACCTAAGTTGGGAGTTTTAGAAACCTCCAATCTGTAGCCAAGTTGGGCAGAAGTTAGAGGTAACCTGGGGACCTACTGTTTGTGATTGACATCTGAAGTAGAGGCCAATCTTATGGGACTGAGATCTTAACTACGAGTTCTACACTAACTCTAGCATCAATTGAATTGTAGAAAGCTTAGCTGATGTCAAAAAAAATTGGTTGATGTGGGGAAATTTCCTATGCATCTGGTCACAGAAGTAGAGGAGAAACATGAGATTTTTTTTTCCTTTACAATGTAAAAAGAGAGCGGCAGAGGCTTCGAATAAGCCAGGTCTGCATTTGAATCAAAGATCAGCTATTTAACATTGTGCACATAAATGAATGTCCCTAAATATCAATCTTTTCAAAATCAGAGTGTATTATATTGAGAAATGTGGCTATTGTATGAAAATTCCAGGCATATAATAAATATGCAGTAGATGAATAATTGTTCACTGATATTAAAGTCTTCACTCTGATAATGGAATAAATGAGAAGTTACAACAGAAAAAAATTTGTTAAAACTTTTTTTCACCTCACAAAGTTAATAAGAGTTTTAGCATATGACTTCATAAATAATTCTTAGCAATCTACTTTATACTTTAAAACATTACTTATACATGAAGCTATACTATCATTTTTTCCCAGGTTAAAGTAAATAACTATATTTAATTATGTTTAAGCAATTCAAAAAAACTTAAAAAAAACCCTTTCATTTCTGTCTAGTATTTTGTCTTCCACATTAGACAAGCTTCTATTTGGTCCTGCAATGTAGCAATGAAGTCAGAGACCAATTTACAGTGATTTCAAGTTGGATAATTCACTGCAGTGAATGCTCACCTGGGTTTTCTGTCCAAACAACATGAGTGCAAATCAGCTGGCCTGTCAATATGAATATGGGATCATGAAGCTTATGATTTAATTATATCAAACATAGAATTTGAGCCATTCTCTAATTTATTTTAAAGACACATCACTTTAATTTCAATGAACTGTGTAGTATTAAAGGAATAGTGTTAAAAGCAAAAAAGTGCTCGTCTTTTCTTTCCTCTGCAAAAGCAAAGACATTGATCAGACAGATGATTAAATGCTATGTGAAGAGTATCTTCCATAAGCACGTCGTCATTATAATTCTCTTTGATTGTACAAAAATCATGTTCCAAACCAATATTTTGGGCTGATTACTGACTGACGTACAATAAATGTAAGCATGGTCAGGAAGTCTCTGCAGGTGAATTGATAAATATGGGGATTGTGTGTGTGTGTATGTGTGTGAGCTGTTTTCATGCAGTAATTATATGTGGTCTGACATCTACTTTGTTTGTATCAAGTGAATAATCTGTCTACTGAATGAAAAATTTGAGAAACACTGAATCATTCATTCTTTCATTTATTCAACTATAAAGGCCTGATCTTTTCCTAAGAGATGTCAACATAATGTAAGACGTATATACAGGTCTATATTTCTAAAGCCAAACTTAATGGGAGAGATGGACACCATCAAAGGATCACACATTCAATGTTATTTTACTACTTTGAAAAGTGCTTCTAAATAGAAGAAAATGAAGTTGTAGGAGACTAATACTAGGGTTTAACACAGACATTGAGAGTAGGGAATAATTTCCTAAGAAAGTAACACTTGAGCTGAAGGAAAATAGCAGTTAATCAAGCAGCAGGACCCATATCTACATTTTGGTGACTCCATTTTACTACTCTCTGTGAAAACCAGCATTTTAGGGATGATCACCCATGAGAAAGGGGGACTATTTTTTTACATGAGGAAGGTCTTCCTTGAAGTTGTCCCTCATTTCCTTTTTTATATCTTGTGTCCTCTCATTTCAGCATTTGGACAGATGATTCACTTGAAAGAATATGGAAATAAATTTGTGAAGCTCTTAGGAAAATACTGTAATTTAAACCCACAGGTAATAATTTTAAACTTTGAAATGCTTTCCTCAGATGCTTTAGCTTCATTTTGTACCTCTAAACTCTTGGCCAGGTAGAAATATAAGAAAACATACATAAAGGCTCAATCTTTATAAAGAATAAATTAAAGAACTTTCTCTGACAGAAGATTATAATTAACTGAAACTTAAAAAAAAAAAAAACATAACTTGCTCAAGTGACTTTTGCATAAAACTTGTGAATCTAGAAATTTAAGATAACTTAAAATAATTTTATGAGTTTCGCTAGCTAGTTATATTTCTTCCTAAATGTTAGATTCATATAGTCTAAAGGTCTTGCAGATTTATAATTAGACCAAATAACACCTAAGATAGTATAACATTTTCTTTATAACCTCATTAATTTAGACATGCTACTTGGGAAAACATTAAGAATAATTTGTACTGATAGTCTTTCATTTTTAAATGTATTGAATGTTGCTATGCATCTCAATCGCCATATGATTACTTTGCATTAATGGGTTCAAAAATTGACACCCTCTCTTTTAGCTCTTTATGAATTTGTATTTACATTAAATCTTTTCAAATACAAATATAATTTTGGAAAGATCTAAGATTAACTGTCTCATTTTTTTAAAACTCTAGAACCCCATCTAAAATATACAATGTGATCCTCTATTTTATTTGAAATTAAGGTAACATTCCATTTTAGTCTATGTAACCCATGTTTCTCTAATCTTACCAGTCCATAAACAAAAATGGGTTTATAGAAAAATAGATTTGACTGGCATTTTGTGTATACCATTGAAACAGCCCTCTAAGCATGTCTGATACTTTACTGAAGGCGTCTCACTTATGGTGATGAATAAATTTATTACTGCCGATTATCGGTATTGCCAATGTGGCAGACATCTGAAGCCACAGGCCACAGACGTTTTAAATGAAAAGATCTGTTCCTTTTTTGTGCTGTGTTGTATCAGAGATTATCCAAACTGTGCTGCTATATTCCTCATAATTTACAGGGTTTTTGATGAAAAAACTATCAAATCTAACAGTCTTTCTACAAGCTATACAGATTATTTGTCAAATATGGGGTAGTACATAAGATACGTATGTGTGATAGACCCAGTCTTATATTCAAAATCACCTGCCTCTCTTGTGCATTCTTTTCCTGGGTCTAGCTTGCCTCACCGGTTTCTGCTTTCCTTAGGAAGAGTCCTTCAAAGAGGCTCACTGACCTTGAAGGTAAATAAGCTTAAACTGGGATCACTTCTTTAGTTTACTAGACATACCCAAACATGTTTGAATTTCAGTCTGTGACTAACTAAATGCTGGCTATATCTTAGATACCATATCTGACCCTGGGAGTTAAAAAATGTTAGACATAGTCCTCTCCTAAAAGTTGCTCAAAATCTAGCTGGAAATATAGTTACAGATATAATTTTAATATAGTGTGAAAGTCACTATAATGGAGATAATGGAGAAAGTCACTATAATGGAGGTACACAGAAGCTAATGACTAACTTTTCCATAATTATCTTACTTTCAGAATATATTTTTTTTTGTTATTGTTTTGTCTTAAATGTGATTTGCTTTATCTAAGAGACCAAGAAATTTTAAATAATATTAAAGTTTCAATTTTTTTTGGAAAGCGAAATAAACTAATTTACGTAACAACAAATGTGTGTACGTGTGAGAGTGTATGTGTGAATAGATTTAGTGTTAAAGTGTTCTTCAAAATCCATGTCCATCCAGAACCTCAGAATGTGATGTTATTCGGAAATAGGGGCCTTGTAGTGTCAAAGAAAACTAGAGTTGTACAGTAGTTAAAGTAGTAAAAACAGATTTTATTTAGTAAGTGCTAAAATAGAGGGAAGAGACTTTACTATGGAACAGAGCCCATTTCGGAATATAACAAGATCAAGTGGGGATATATATAGTCACAGAGCAGGGTGAAGTGCTCAGTGGATGGAAAATTACTAAGGGTAGATGACAAAGGTAGTGGGATTCTTGCTATACATGCTTAACAGAATTCTTGCTGAAGGCAGGGCAAGGTGATTCTATATCAAGGATGTGGATGAGGAATATGATCAGATATCATGGGTGATCATATACCAGGGGTGGGAGGATGATTTAGGAGGATTCTTTGCTAAGCCTGTGTTAGGCAGGACAAAGAAAAGGTTGAGGCCTAATCCTGAAGAGATCTCAGAGGAACCTAACTACAGTTTCGTTAAGGATATTGTCTTTGTCATCAGCTACAATTAATTAAGTTAACGTGAGGTCATGCTAGATTAGAGTGGGCTTAAATCCAATATCACTGGAGCCCTTAAGAGAAAAGAACAGAAACAGCCACACAGGGGAAAACACCGTGTGATTATGGAGGCAGAGATTGGAGCGACTCATCTACAAGCCATAGAACTCCTAAAGACTGCCAACAACCACCAGGCTCTAGGAAAAATGCAAGAAAAGCTTCCTCCCTAGAACCTTCAGAGGAAGCATGATCCTGCTAACCCTTGATTTTGGATTTCTAGCCTCCAGAACTGTGAGACTAAATTTTATTGTTTTAAGCCACCCAATTTGTCATACTTTGTGTTATGGCAGCAATAGGAAACTAACACACATAGTATTATATTTGCATGAGCCCAAGGTCAGGGTGAGTTGAGCAAATGATGCTTTCTTTCTGTTTGGTGAGAGGTAGGGATGAAACTGGGAGTGGGATAGAGGAGATTTAACATTGTACATTTTCTATACTTCTTTTATATGGTGAGATTACATAGGTGCTTTATCCTTTAGGCTTGTGTTTTCAGTAGTAT
>NW_006443138.1:20129981-20157493 GCF_000325575.1 Pteropus alecto | reverse complement strand
TATACACACACATATATATATACACATATATATATACACAAATATATATACACATACACACACACACACACACACACACACACATATATATAGACACTGGACATGGAAAAAATTTAAAATTTTCTCAGAGGAAGGATAAAGAAATCTACATATGGGTCAGTTTCGTGAATGACACTAAGTTAGGTTTGGGTGCCTTTCCTTACCTCTTTACAGCTACCCCAAACAGACCCTGAGATGTTATGAATATGTGGAACTGATAGAAAGCTTAAGTTTTTTTTTTTTTAATTTTAAAATCTTGTTGTTTTAGATTCTATATAAAGTGACTCCTCATGTATAGGCACAAATCTAACAATGCACATCAGCAGGGAAAAATGCCAGTGTTCGCTTTTTTATTTCTGTAACTTAATCTGGTATTTCATCCACTGTGAAATGAAAGAAGACAATAAATACATGTTCATTTAGCAAGTCTTCATCATAGAATATGTTTCTTTTCCTGCTAATGACACTTTGATACTATATTCCTTAACTATAAAATTAAATAGACATGCCCATAAAATTATTTCTTGGATAATTGCAAATTTATGTTATAAAGAAAACCTGTGTGGTTGAGCAAATAGAGCACTGACCTAGAAGTCGAGAGCCTATGCCAAGGGTCATCTCTTGGTCAAGTTTCTTAGTTTTAATATTTACATTTTTACTTAGATATCTTATTTACCACATACTTATCTGAGTTATTATGAAGATATATAAAATAAATATTTAAACATTTAGCTTCAGAGAAGAAAATATGTACAATCACATGCTTGATGAAAGCAGGTATTGTTATCCATTTTGTTTACTGCCAGATCCTCAGCAATTTGAACAATATTTTGGATATAATTGCATTCAATAAATAGCTGTTGATAAATGAATACATATGATAATGTTTGATTTATCTTCCCCTAGGAATTATTATCACTGCCTTTTGCCGAGTGTGCTAGGGAAATTATATAAATGACATTGACCCAGATATTCAAACAAATATTTTGCACGAAAGCATTCAGGTGAGATCATATTTTCAGAAAACTGAATTTTAGGGCTGTGATTTACTTTTTAATTTTTTAAAAGTTTTTCTTATTTAACCCATTAATTCATCCCCCTAGGTAAAACAGAGACCAATTAATTTAGTTTGCAAATCTTCAAATACCTTCATTAATTATTAAGGGTATTATATTCTACAGAGGTATAATCTCTTAGTGTCTAAAAAACTATATTTGGTGACATTATTTTTTAGCCTTTTAGCATAATATTTCACTGGAAATTACTCATTCTCTATTTTATTTTATTGCTCTTACAGCTTGATTATATTTTACTACAAAGTATTAGGAATGCTGACATTTATTAGACCTGTGGTACTTTGAATAGCATTTTTTTTTTTTTAGATTCATAGATGAATATAAATGCATGTGGGGAAAAAAAACGTTATTTTAACCATTCCTATTCATACGTACAAGTGTGTATATATATGTGTACGTGTATAATGAGGTCTCATTGATAACTGACTGTTAAAAAGAAAGCAAACATGACATCTTTCATGTAATTCCAGATTTCATAACTTATTATATACTTTTTGTGCCACATTAGAAAATATAGTTATAGACTTTTTGGGTCACATTTTGGGTCACAAAATAAATTCCATCTTTAACATCACTAAGAATATGTAATATAAAAATTACAATGCTTAGAATGATTTCAACCACTGCAGTAAAGACAAATTCAAAGATGATTAAATAACTTTCATTTCAATAGTTACTGGTTAGAGCTACAATAAGAAGTTCCTGAGAGATCAAATATTAAAAACAAATGTGCAAGATGCTCATCCTGCCTTTTCAAGGAGAATAAACATTTGTAAATTATGTGCTATATTTGCAGCATGTGGAAGCCTCCATTCAAAGATAACTATATTGTTTTTGGACTATTTTTCTGACTGGGTAGAAAACTAGCTTATGTACAACATGTGGTAAGGGAGTGTGCTACAGTCTAAAAATAAGGTAAAATCATGAATGCCTTTTACTGCTGTTATCAGTTAACAGTTATCAAGGTTTAATGCGACAGAGAAGACATAATTAGGCATGGTTTCTAACCAGGATATTAACAACCTATGTTAAAGGAAAAACGTCTGGGCACTAAAGCAATTTATTCTCATCTTTGGGACCTTTAAAGCATATCAAATTAGGTTCCCTATGAGACAAAAAATCTTGTGGAAAGTTTTTAAAGAGTCCAGAAGGTTTCAGAAGCAGACTTCATAGAATGACCTTAGTCTCCCCTGTCAAATATCACCAAAACTAAATTATCACATTCCCTGGATTAAAGTCAGTTCAATTTTAATTACACAATATTAGTTTATTTATTGGTTAGCCTCCATAAAAAGTTCAAATTGTTTCTTGGGCATTTTTCAGTCACTATATTCGCCTTAATATATTAGTAAGTAACTAATATATATTTGTTAATGTCTGTGTGCCACCTTATTATATTCTTTTGGTATAGCTGAATATAACAGAAGATAGTGTTGATAACAGAAAGTAGTCGATGGTAAAAAGAGCTATTTCCTTGCCATAGAAGAATAACTATTTGGGCATGAGGAAGAAAATAAAGCAACAGATATAAATAATTTTTGGATGAAGACTGTATATTTGTATAGTGAAAGTTTTATTCCTATCTAATTATAAAGGTATAAAATTATGAAATAAAAATTAATTGATAGATGATTTTTATAGTAATTTACTTCTCTAGCCACTATGAGAAGGAAATACATAAATATGTATATGTATAATTTATATAAGTATATTTTAAATACACATTTTATATACAAATTAGATATTTTTTCTGAGAAGAAATATATACAGATAGGTCTAGGTATATTTGTCTATATACCATCTATCTGCTTATTTCCTGGAGTAAGCTTTAGTTAATCACACTTCTATCAGCATGTCCATAGGTTACTAAATGACTAATATACAGAGAAGCTATTGCAGGCAATAACAGGAGTAGAATCTGATATTAAAATATGTGCATCATAAAATAGCTTTTTTTCCTTCTGGAATTGACCCCACATACTCCCTTTGTACAGTTAATATATAATAAAGATATATCTAATTTCTTTCTCTTGTCATCTTAGCTTAAAAATTTATCTAATGCATTTTACACTTAAACACAGAATATGATGTACTGATGCTAGATAACAATTATAATTACTTTTAAATTTAGAAATAGAAACATAAATCCCAATAGAAATAAGAGTAATGGAAATAATTTAAAGTCAATTATAAAAAAACATGTTTTGAACACTTCAGTGATAATACTTGTTTCCTTCCTATAATTGAACTTCATTTGGTTCTTCTACTAAATCAAAAATCACTTAAAGGTTTCTAAAGAGAATTTATATTTTTTACTAAGCTCAGTTTTGACAAATCTGAACAATTACTTGCAATAAGAATAATCAAATAGGGTTTTAAGTTTAAATGCTAATAACATGACCTATATTTAATTTAAGAATAATGGTTGAAGTAAATATACATTTAGAAAACCCGTATCAGGAAGAAATACCTATTGTTAAAAAAAGGTAAGAAATGAGTGAAACAATTAAACAGAGTCATTGCAATAAGTGGATTTTTATAAAATTTGAATAAACGTACTTTAAAAAACTTTCCCTTGAAAGTAGCTTATTTTAACAAAATATTTATCACATATCAATATGGAATAAGTGGGAAAATCAGAGCTAATAAGAGAATGTGTTGAAGACTAAATTATCAGATTGGCATATAACTTCAGTCCATGATTATTTAATTTTTAGTTTTTAGAATTTAAGAGGAAAACTAACGTTCACTGAAAACTTATTATTTGCCAGATGGAATGCTTTACAATTTCCTTTTGGGTTTACTATGGTGGTCTTCCTTTTTTTGCTGTTATTAAATTTATCAAGGTGACTGGTTAACAAAATTATATAGGTTTTGAGTGTATAATTCAACAATACATCATTTGTATATTGCATTGTGTGTTCACAAGTCAAAGTCAAATCTCCTTCTGTCAGCATATATTTGACTCCCTTTACCCTTATCTACCTCCACTCACCCTCCTTTTACTCTGGCAACCACTAAACTGTTGTCTGTGTCTATGAGTTTTTGTTTGTCTTGTTCATTTGTTGCTTTCAGTTTTATATCCCACAGTTAAGTGAAATCATATGTTTCTCAACTTTTTCTGTTTGACTTATTTTGCTTAGCATGATAATCTCAAGATCCATCCATGTTGTCACAAATGGCAGTATTTTATCTCTTCTTATGGCTGCTCAATCTTAGCACACTGCGCTTATATGGTGTGGTCCTCTTTTTTTCAATGTAAGAATACCTGGTAGTGATAACATATTTAAATAATTATCAGATCTCTTTTCCTTAGACAAGAGACTAGGTAGACAGTTGAGTTTCCTAAAGAAGAAAATGGAGAACTAAATAAAGCAATAAAAGGTACAGTCGGACAAATTTTGAGCTTAATGTCACAGATTAAGTAGGTAAGAATTTAATATTCTCTGTTAAGGATTAAGATTGTAGATGAATATATGAGTATTATTTTTAGTGGTATTACTGAAAGAGGGAAGCTTGTGAATGATGTTAATTTCTTATTGTGCAACAAATATTTTCTTTTATCATTCTTGAAATTATGTAAATTTTTATTTTTACCATCTCGGAAGGTGTTAAAATATACAAGAATTTTATTAGGTGCTAGACTCTTTCTCACAATATGAAATCTAGTGGAAGGAATTCCAGAGATAAGTAAACTGAAAAGTAAAACCAACTTGTGTTTATGGTTGCAGAGGTTCAGAATAAAGGGTAAAGGTGGCTGGGAAACTGAAGAAACAGTCCAAAGATCTAATCTACATAGTCCATTTGTAAAGGCTAAAGTTATTGAAGCAAATAAATATGTCTAGGGTTGACTCATAGGCAAAGTAAGTTCCTGGTAATGAATAGAAGGTTGATTTGAGGTTCCCCTTTTATAAGATGCCATTAGTTTATCTTATCCCCAAGTCAAAAATGAAGTTGATTTTGTGATTCTTTTCAAGTTCTAGAAACATTTTTATGTTTACATTTTTGTTCTAATGCATAAAAGATATATGACCCTGGGGAAATTTTTCAGCCTTTAAAAAAATGAGATTATTAATCTATAAAACAGGAACATACCATTTAGTGTTCCTAAAATGATTATATAAATGCTTATAAGGAGTTTAGCATAGTGCCAGGAACCTAGGGGGTGGGGAAATACTTGTTAAATTTATTTATTGTTATCAAGTCACATAATGGATTGCTTCATTTTTGTATAATTTATTTCTATAATCTGACTTCATTTGTATAACAAAATTTTATTCCAGGACTTTTAATTTCAGATACACTGAGATCTAGGATAGTTTTATAAGCAGTTTAACTATAACTTGTTCTGTCTCCAAATAACAAGTTTGATTTTTCTTCTGCTTTAAAAAATTCATACATTTAAGTGAATATTTATGTTAGCATTAATGGGCTTAAATTGATATACTACAGACAAGAAGATTGACAACAAAAATATTTTTTGTAAGTATAATGGAAAATGACATTAATAACCTTGTCAAACACATGACTTCTTATGTTTTATTTTAGCTAGAATGAGATTTTATACCTTTTTGTTTCTTTCCTAAAATGAACCATCATGACATTTTGATTATAGTTCAATTTTAGCAAAAACTTTGAAAAATGACATTGCAGAGGTTAGAGCATGTAAAGACGTGGGTTTATAGATGTTTTATCAAAACATTCCTGTTTTTCCTCAAAAGACAAAATTTGAATTAATACATCATTTGCTTAGTGACTGACAAACAATAATATTGAAAGTCCCTCTTGAGAGAAAAAGAAAAAAAACAACTTCTATGATCCATTCCAGCAAATAGATCAATAAAGAGATCTAATCTTCATGCAAAGGCTGGTGGTTAGCCAGGAAACAAAGGAAACATTCTGGCTAGTTATTATGGAAAATGCTTGAAAATTGCAAATTCCCTAAACTTATAGCTTCTGCTGTTTTCTATATCACTTTGCAGTTCTCAGCTCAAGAGAAAATACTGTTGCTTAAAGACAGACAGTTAAGTTTGGGTTGCATTTCCCTTTGTGGAGTGGAATTAGAACTCTAGAAAATATGAAATTGTGTTTGTCTCAAACTGGTAGCTTCAAAAAAGTAGAAAAGCATTAAAAATTAAGGTACAATGGAATGGTAATCTTGGAAAAAATAACAGGTTTGTAAATAAGTAAACCTTTATAGACTTAAGATGTCCATTTAAAGAAAAAGAAAAAATATATTTTTATTACTTTGTGAGATATCTATTTCTAACAAACTGCTTAAAGAACCTCCTCCACTAGGTGTTTTACCACCTCAAGTTACTGAAAGCCAAAAGTATCAATGGTTTTGGAAAAAAGCAAACTCAGCTTTCTGAAGAATTCATTTATGAACACTCATTTTAGTGTTCTTTTAACCTGTATATCTGTTGGTTCTGACATCTGTGTAGAAATTTCATTAGCAATTTTATGCATGCTTTTCCCCGATAATCTGTTTCTTCTTTATTTAGTCAATTTCAGAATTAAAGTTTTCTCCAAGAGAAATATATTTTCATTTTTCATACACAAAGCTTTCAGAAAAAAAAAGAAAAAATAAATAAGACTACCACAATATTTACTATTTTACTTCTGACATTTTGGAAAATATCAATAATTTATAGTAGAGAATAGCAAACTTTTTCTGTAAATAAAAAGATAGTAATATTTTAGAATTTGTGTACCATATGGCCTGTCTCAACTACTCAATTTTGCTACAGATGTGGCAAAGCAGCCATAGATGATATATAAATAATGGGTATTGCTGTATTACAGTAAACATTTATTTATAAAAACAGACCATAATTTTGTCTGATCTATAGAATAAAGTGCTTATTCCATGTATCAGAACCTGTACTTCCTCATTGATATTTAGGATATGTACTTCAAATAACTTTTCTATAAATAGATGTATATACAGTGGGTAAATTTCATCCCTTTTTGTTGCTCAGCATCTGAATCCTCTTCCTGTTTGAATTATTTTCCATTTTATGAGTATTGGTAGGATTCATATTCTATGATAGGAAAGTGAGATTCTCACTTTCTGACTCTTGCAGCTAAGACACTAGTATTTAAAATTAGGAATACCTGCCTATAACATTATAATATAAATGTAATGTTATATAAAATTAACAGCATAAAGAATTAAGATTCAAGAAGAAACCATACTAACTGAGGGTGGTTGCAGAGATCACCAGTACAATGTTTAGTCTCTAGGTGCAGAAAATATTGTAGTACAACAGTTGTTTGCAGAGACCAGGCCTGCCATAGTCAGTAGCACAATCTAAAATGTGACAGTATAAATATATATATATATTTATACTGTGTGTATATATAAATAAGTATATACATATATATGGCTTACCGTTAAAATGTACAGCTGAAAGTTATTGGATTTCATTAACCAATGTCACCATAAAAAATTAATTAATTAAAAAATAAAAAAAAATAAAATGTGCATTGTTAAGCAATGTGCTTTTTTCCAAATCTTACACTGTCATTTTCCTTGTAAGTGTGCTTGCTATCAAATATATTTTCGATGAATTACTTCTTGAGATAATTATTTGATGGGAAGTCTTGTTGCTTGAAACTAACAACTCTGATATGGAAGGTTGTACTAGGAGAGGTTGTAGTGACATGGAAATGTTAGGTTGATAAATTGAAAGCAAAGGTAGTATAAATCATGCTAATAAACTCAGAAGTTGGTCTCTGGAATCCTAGGGATTTCAAAAATTATAATTAGTTAAATTATTACTCCTTCTGATCTAAAATAAAGTGACCAACAAAGATAAAGTTTATCAAGAACTTGTGGCTGCTGCTGTAGAACAAAATGAATATAAGACTAACTTTCATCTATATTGTAGGGTGGTTATTACTAGTTCTATTGTACAAACTGAAAAAGAGAATGACATCTTTAAGTTTCTAAATTTAAATTTTTATCCCATGCCGCAGACTTTCTCTTATTATTTTTTCTGATTAAGTAATCAGAAAAAAAAAGAGTTTGATTCTGTAGGCTTCCAAATTATAACATTAGTCAAATTCACAACTTCATCAAATATATGAAATTTAGGGCATTAATAGAGAAAGAGTGAGACACAAAAAATAGGAATGCAATACATATAGAAGGATCAGAGGACTCGGGTTTATTTGATTTCCTAAACCTATTGAGCTTTTCTTGCAAACTGAATAAGTTGCCAACATCTCTGTGTTAATTCTTCCATTCTTAAAATATTAAATGTCTTTGTCTAAAGAATTTTTCTTATACTAGGAAGCCATTGTGCCTAATGCACCCAATAAACATACATTGTTTTAGTCTAACTTCTAACTAGATAATCAGTTCCTAGCAAGTACTCGGGCCATTTAATTACAATGTCAAATCTGTAATTCAGAACTTTTGCAACTTTTGGCATTTTACCTGTGAATATTGTATTATTTTTAAAAACATATTTATTTATTCCTTATTGAGAGAATTACATATCCTAGGCATGCATCCTTACCTTATTGTCAGGATTGAACATTTGATTTGTTTTGGCCAAATTAAGTGGGAAAACAAAGTATGCCATCTGTAAATAGAAGCACTTAATGTGATTGTATGACTGAGCTTTGCACTTTGCACGTCTGTCTTCTGCCATAAGGACAGATCCCAGTTAATGACTCCTTCTTCAGCCTTGGTTCTGGAATGAAATTATACATGGAGTAGAGGTACAGCTGACCCACAGTCCATGAAGGACATGAATAATGTTTTGAAAATGAAGAATAAAATGCTTTTGTTGTAAGCCATTGAGATTTGCAGATTTCTTGTTACTGCAGAAGCATTGGCAAAAATATGAGGAATAGATTTTGTTAACAGAGTGTAAGGCTATTTCCATGTATTTAGTGTTAATTTGGACTGAAATTACTAATACATGTACGTATTCTACTTATTCTAGACTCTGTCTTTTCTACAACAGAAAGTAATTTGAATTATTAACCTGGTGGGTGATAGGAAGTAGTTAAGATGCTATAAGTGTTTTTGTTTAAGTAAATAAGGCTATCCTAGTAAATTTATCACATGTAACATGATAAACTATTTTTAAATATGTTTTCTGAGAGGGCTCAGAAGACAGTTTTTTTTTCTAAAATCTGTTTTGAAATATGACTCCTGAGAGGGCCCGTAAGACAGTTCTTTCTCCAAGACCTTAAGAAATACACTGAGGAAGTGATCACTAGTATTCATTACATCCATATCCATATGTTTAATATATAATATATATTCTCTTTAGGGTGTAAAGGACACAAAAGTGAAATGTGCTTCCTGATTGCAATACAGACACCAGGATCTTGAGGTTACAGAAGAAAAATAGTGACAACTATGATGGCAAAGTAGGCAAGGTTACCATGACAGGTAACTTCCTCAATATTTTCCCAGTGGTACACAGAAGAGCATTTCATTAAAATCATTGTTTTGTATAAACAACACAGAATACCTAATCTGAGATGGGATATATTTTATATCTGTTCTTATAAATTCAAGTTGATTTTATGACTGCCTTGACCAGTACATAATGATGAAAGTGTTGCTTTGTGAACTCTGAGGTTCCGTCTGTCTCTATCTTAAAGAAGTATTTGAGGAGCCCTGAGTGGACATATGAGAAATCTGATTACACTAAAATTCCTATACTGGAGAGACCACATAAAGAGACTACATAGAGATAGAGCTGCCTGAGGAAATCCAGGTGTTCCATTCCCTAGGTATTCTCAACATGTTCTCAGCATGCCTTCAGATAATTCCAGCTCCATTCTCCAAGCCACCTTAGGTGATGCTGAGTACAGCACAGGTAAGCTGTCATAAACAAAATAAATGTTGTTTTAAGCTACTAGGTTAGTGAGTAATTTATTTTACAGCCCTAATAAATGGAGCAGGGCTCTTCAGAAAATGATTGGTTGGTAATCTAGTAAGTGAAAGTCAATCTATATGACAACATTCTTCATTTTAATTTGGCTCTCTCCTATGGGTCATTAAGGAAAAAGACCTTATTACTAAAACTTCTTTACCATAAGGTGATATTTGATACTTACCTTATCTTACACCTAAATGTTGTTTATTACATTCTATGACCATTTTACAGAGAAATGTCAACCATGCAAGTTTAAATTTTTTATGTGTCTCTCACAAAACTAATAAAACTTTTCTAGGTAATAAATGTTGTAAGCAGTAGAACTTATATATAAAATACTTTAGTTCAAATAATTCTAACCTGAACATGAGGACAGCTATCTAACTGTTAAGGAAAACATTAAAAAACTAAAATAATAGTATGTATCTAACAAAGTGATTTATTTAGAATGATGTGCAATTTTTTCTGGATTAGGTCCAGTTTTTAATTTATCAATTGCCTTCCGGCTGGTTTTGTATAGTGCAATTAAACAAATCGACAAAATTCAACACTAAACCTGAAATTAATATACCATACATAATTCAGTCAGCAGCATGTCACTTTTATTAAAGAATAAGCTGTTAAAATTGAGTTCAAAATTATGTGCTAAATATTAAATTTTATTTTCTATATATTTTCATGGTCATATTAAAACTCATTACTCATGTAAGTCTCTAAAATAGATTTATATATTTTATTAGACAAAATATTATATTACTAAACTCTGAAGTAATATGTCAGAAACAATTCATATGCTATATAGTTGAGTGGTAGAATGGTAGAAATATTATACTACCAGATTTCTTTTATGTTTAAAATATCTAAGTATCTATCATTTATTAATCTTCCATTTGACCTATGCATTATGTATGTATATATGAATGTTTCCGTGTATTTATCTTCATATCTGTTATTTAATATTTATAAGAGAAGCAACAATATACTGATATAAAATGTTTTTCAATTTCTGGACAATCTCAGTTTATCATTAAGTTAAATAGTGAAATCAAAACAGATAAAGTAGATATTATAATTATTGAACATAGAAACTTAAAATTTAGAGGAATTAATACTTCGCCAAATGTACACAACTGTTTAATGTAAAATCCAGTATTTGAACAACTGTTTTATTAAATATTTATTCATTCATTCAATACTTATTGTGATCTTGAAGAATATATTTGCAAGACACAAGAACAGATTAATATCAAAGATATATCAACAAATTCACTACGAAAAGTATAAATAGTGCAAGAAAAAAATAAAATGGCACAAATAGGTATCTCAAAAAAAAAAAAGAAAGTAAAAGGACATACATATGGCCAAGAATATATAAAGAGATATTCATCTCATTAGTGTTCAAGAAAATAAAAATCATGACACAATGGAATAATATTGTATATTGCACATAGTTCACAATGCACTACTATTATATAAGAAGTTTTTCATGGTTTTTAAATATATGTATGAATTATGCAGAAGTGAAATGATATATAACTGGAATTTTCTCTAAACTAATTCTGTATAAAAACCCTAAAATACTAAAAAAATTATTAGCCAAAAATAAACTAAGTAAAAGATAAATCTGACAATAACAAATGTTGAGAAGGCTATAAATTCACTGAGATCCATTCCTGTGGGAGTGAAAATGATATATATACTTTGAAAAAATTTAGTGCTATACTTTAGCATGATTTCATAATTGTGAAGTTATACATGTCTTTCTCTCTAGCCACATAAATACTCAAGGGAAATGATTCCATGGGTAACCTGAGAAATGTATAGAGATGTTCATAGCTCAGTACTCTCAAAAGCAAACTCCTGAAAAAAATATCAAGCATTTATAAACAAAAGAAAAATTTAAAACAATAAAAGAGAGGTGTACATTCACATGCTTGAGTATTATATATCATCAAAATGAACAAATATTTAGATGATTATTAGTAAAATAAATAATTCTCCAACAAATACATAAAAATTATATTTTGTGGCATTTTCATACTTTGTTTTTTATTTTTAATTAATTATTATACAAACATAATGTCTCTTTACTGAATCCTAAAATAGATTCAAGATATTTTGAAGAAAGTAGAACTTGTATTTATGTGTATGCATGTATGTATGTCAAAACCCTGAAAGTATAGCTAGAAGAAACTGATACTCATGCTAGCCATTCTATTGTTTTAAAGATATTTTAAGAAATTCCACATATTCCAAAGAAAATTAATAGCTCCATGTATAGACATTACTTAAAAGTAAAAACTCTCAAGCATTTTTCTCAGTTATTTTTCTTTTTCCTTATTTTCATAGTGTTTTAGGGTATTTATACAGAAGTTGTTTAGAGAAAATTCTAGTTACATGTCATTCCATCTCTACATTATATATATTTAAAACATGAATAGCTTATATAATTATAGTGCATTGTACATTATAATGTGTAAAATTTGTAAATTTTGATATAAATTCATATCTAGTCTTTTTTGAAACACTTGTCTCAAAATGTAATGTTACATTTTAATTTTTTTTTTCTAAATCAGGATTCAAATGAATTTTACACACTATACTTGGCTTTTATGTCATTAAAGAGTCATTTTATCTAGAAAAGATCTTATTTTTTTTAAGCTTAAGTAGAGATAGGACAAAGTAGAAAAAAATCATAGGATCATTTTAATGGAGGCAGAAAAAATTAACATAGTTCAACTGTACTTCATAATAAAAACTGTTAGCAAACCGATAACAAAAGAAAAATTCCTCAAAGTAATAAAGCATCTATAGAAAACCTACTATTAACATTAGAATTGATATAGGATTCAAAAAATCATGAAAAAGAAAATATATCCACTCACTATCATTTTGTATAATTCTGGAGATTCTAGCAGATACAATAGGCAAGAAAAATGAACTAAACGAATTTGAGAAGTAAAGCACACTGTATTCATGCATGGTACAAAGGGAATAATGTATACTTTGAAAATTCAAAGAAATCTAGAATGGCTTATTGGAAATAACAAGTGAATATAGCAAGTTGTGGATTGGAAGATCAATATAGATGGGTGGGTGTGTTAGGAATAAACAATTGAAAAAATAACTAAAAAATTATTTAAATCATATAGATTTGCAACTACGAAACTGTTGAGAAAAAAATTAAAGTATGCCTACTAAATATAGAGAAGAAACCTATTTATGAATTAGATAACTCAATATTGTTAAGACATAATAAACTTGAATAGGGATATCAATTATCCCCATGATGAACTACAGATTCAAAGCAACTCCAATTAAAACACCAGCAACTGACTCTTCTTTTGGTAATAATGAAGCAACTAACACTAACCTTGCCTGCTGCTGAAATCTATACTATGGATTTGAAGATACTGTAACTATAACATTGGGAAATATATATGAGGTAACAGCTTCCAGGCACTAAACAGGAAGTATCAGAGGATTTTACCTTTAAAAGAAGAAAAATACACAACGTGATCTCAAGATAACCTCTTAATCACTCTGTCTCTTCATGAGGACAATTTTCATATAATAGCACAGAAAGAGGGGAGCAGGGGAATATGAATGGTTATTTCACCTTATGATATACATGCCCAAGTGCAAGTCTCTTCCCTTAAGAGTGGGCTGGGCCTCTTGAATTGCTTTCATTAAATAAAAAATAGCAAATACAATGATGTCACTTCTGTAATTAGGTTAAAAAGAATGACATTTAGCTTTCCAGCCAACTCTCTCCGTAGCCTTGTAGACTTACACAGTTTGATGAAGCAAGCTGCCATGTTGATGAGACCCATAGGGTAAGGAAATAATGGCAGCCTCTGGCCAAAAACTAGCATAAAACACAGTCCCTCAGTCTAACTGCCTGAGAATTAAATCTTGCCAACAACCACATGAGCTTGGATACAGATTCTTTCCCAGTTGAGACCTTAAATGACTACAGCCAAAGCAGCCTGCAAGAGACCCTGAAACAGAAGACTCTCTAAGCTTTGCCTGGATACCTGGTTTACAGAAACTTTGAGAAAAAAAAAAAGTCATTTTAAGTTTCATGATAATTTAGTAAGCAGCAATCTATACCAATACACCTCTTAAGTACAAATGGGACATTCATCAAAATATATCATATTCTGGGCCATAAAACAAACCTTATAAAATTTAAAAGAATAGAAATAATGCCAAAGATGTTTGCAAAACATAATGAAATTAAACTAGGACTCAATAACAGAAAGATGTATGATAAATCTCCAAATATTTGGAAATTAAGCAATGCGTAAGAAAAGAAATATGCAGGGAATTAAAACATTTTGAATTAAATACAAATTCATTATGTAAAAATTTGTGAAATACAGTTAAAGCCATCTTAAAAAAAATTTGTGACATTAAATATATATGGATATGTCCAGGAACATAAAGAACTTGTTGAATTAAATGATTTAAAAAGTGCAATAAATACAGTCCAAAGCCTTGAAATAATTCTTCTTAAAGGAGACAAATTACCGATGAACACTTGAAAAAGTGCTCAACTTCATTAGCGATAAGAATAAAGCCAAATAAAAACACACATAATGAGATACCAATAGACACCCATTTGAATGGTTAATACAAGAGTAACCACCTCAAATGATATAATCGCTTTGGGAAAAAGTGGTTAATTTCTTATAAAATTATATATATATTATGACCAATATCTACCTCTATATATTTTTATGACCATGATGAAAACATATGACTTTAAAATTTTACACAAAATAATTGTAGCAACTTTACTTTTAATACTCACAAGTTGAAAATAATTCTAATTCTATCAATGAATAACAGGTAAACAATGCATTTGGTGCATTATTACTCAGCAATACAATGGAACTAATTACTGATACACCTACACAATAGATTTTTCTCATAGATATTCTGAGCAAAAGAAGGCAGATGCAAAAGAGTATCGTTTTATAAAAACAAGTGTAATTCCATGTATGTTAAGTTCTATTAAAGACAAAAATAGTCTATATTGAAAAAAATCATAAAAATTGTTGCCTTTAGGAAGGCTTAATTGAATTGGAGCACCAGGGAACTTTCTTGAGTGATTAAATATTTTTTATCTACATATGGCTGCAAGCTACATACATGTATGCAAGCTACATACATGTATGCATCTTTCAAATATCAGCTAATTGTTCATTTAAGATCCATGCATTTTCTTTATGTAAATTTTACTTAAAGGAAAGAGGATAAACAAATATTGAAGTCTACTAGTTACTGCTTTTTGCAATAATATAGGTTAAAAATTCTGAAACTACTTTCTCAGTATTTTAATTTCGATAATGGGAGCTAAATTCATAACTTTTGGAGAGGGGAGTTACAAACATGGAAAGGGATAAGATTAGAATATATCCCAAGCTATTATATTGACATCAGAATGAACTAGAACTATTTAACACAGATGATAGAGAGATGATAGATGATAGAGATGGAAAGAAGATATAGTCATAGGGAAGTAAAGAAAGAAAGAAATGAGATGGATGTTCCTATACTTTTAGGAAGAAGATTCTGTGTTGGGTTTGTAGATACTCCGCTAGAAAGTTTTCTCTTTTATTATTGTCTTGAAATTTTTAAATGTATGGCTAGTCTGAATAGCTACCTAAACTGTCTGTGATCTGCCTTCCCTGGAATCCTCACCATCAAATAACTGAACTATCACCTCCATTGTATCTGCCCTTATTCAATTTGGTTATATACCACAGTTTTGTTTCAAAAGCGTCTGTGACTCATTATCCCTTAGTGGGTTACCTTTTTTCTTTCTTCCTCCTTTCCTCCCTGCCTTTCTCTCTGCCTACATCCATGCCTTCTTTCCTTCCTTTCTTTACCCATTTCTCTGTTAAACTTTGTTCAGCTTGGTGGAGATTATATCAGTGTATTTGTGGTTGATTTCTCTCACCTTGAGCTTTTAGAATCATCAGAACTTTTCTTTGTTTTTCCTCTACTACTTTTGCAAGCTATCAATCTTGTATGGTCCTGATTTTTAAAGTAGCTTTCCCCTATCAAAAAAAAAAAAAAAGTTAATACTCCAGATAACTTGCAACCTACTTTTGTTAAAGGTGTTATTTCTAAATTTTATTTGTTTAGCTAGCTGTATTCTGTCTGTTTTTAAGAGGACTTTTGGGTATACTGAAAACTTTACCCCAGTCATTTAATTTCACCAACTAAAAGTCTGACATTATAAATTTAAGAAAATTAACCCTTACACAGGAGATATTAAAAATAATGGTTACAAACAGAGACACATGGTCATGGACAATAGACTAGTGGTTGCCAGAGGTAGCGGGGAGAAGGGGAGTAGGGAGGTAGATGGAGTAAAGGGGGTTAAATATGTGGTGACAGAAAGAAATCTAATCAGAGATGAACACACAGTGTAAACATATACATGCCTTACTGTTAAAGTGTACAGCTGAAACTTATTAGATTTTGTTAACCAATGTCACCATAAAAAAGAAATAAATAAATTAATTAATTAATCAAAATACCATCACAAAAAAATAGAAATAAAAATAATGGTTACTTCAGATGAAGGAAAACAGCTGATTAAATGGGAAGACTGTAAATTATTGTAAAAATTTTGACTTTTATGTTGGCATCTGATGTGTTTGTGTATAATTACATTATTAGAAATTTAAAAAAATAGTCATAAATGGATCAATGTTGAATTGTGCTTTGATCCAAAGTTGGTGACTAATCTTATTTTGTGTGTTAAAAGTTTTTAGAATAACCCTTTAAAATGAAGGGTTGTATATTGTTGTAAATACTTTTTTGTAAAAAAGTATTATATGGCCAGTATTGATCTGTTCTAGGATTTAGGGATAGAGTCGTGGACAAAAAAACGTTTCTGTCTTTATAGAACTTAATTTCAGTGGGGGAGAGATAGACAAATAGAAAATAATCCAATAAAATATATATCTATATATGATGTTGATAATTACTGAAGAAAATGAAAGTTGAGTATGGAAGCAAGCATGATAAGCTTGGTGGCTTGAGAGTCTTGTTAGACGATTTCCTAAATTGGTTAGGCTCTAAGGGAATAAAATTTAAGCAGAGATTTTTATGGAGTCATGGGATTGCCTCGTAAAAATATTGGAGAAAGAACATTCCAGAGCAGGAACACCAAGTACTTAGGGCATGAGGCAAAAAGGAGTTTGATATTTTAAAGGCACAGCAAGAAATATAAGATTTCTAGAGCATGTAAGTGAGAGAGTAGTTGAAGAGCCAGTAAACAGGATTAGGCTGCTTCTTAATGACAAATAGAACATGTAAGACTGTAATCCATTTGGATTTATCTTGAAGGTAAATATTTGGGTTTTATAACATAAAGACAAACCACTAAACAGGGAAGTGATAGGTCTGATTTTTATTTTTAAATTATCACATCGGTTGCCTTTTAGACTCATAATGATAGGACTGGAATCAGATAAAATGTTTAGGAAATTACTGCATTAATCTAAACATGAAATAAAATGAATTGGAAGGTGTTAGCAGGAGAGATGGTGATCAACGATTGTATTTGATAAGTCTTTTTGAGGTAGCACCCCTAGATCTTACTGACTAAATATGGTAATGGGAAAATAAATGGAGAAAACAATGACTTTAAAGTTTTAGGCTTGAGCAAATGAGTTAATAGAAGTATCATTGTTTTAGCAAAGAGGGCTGTGACAAGTTAAAGGGAAGGATAGAAATTGCTAGTTTAGCTGGTAATAGGCTAAATCTGAGCTGCTTATTAAGCAATCAGTAGCCTCCATATCAGCTAGGTAGTTGGATATAGAGTCTACAGTTTAGGGTACAGGTCATTGAAGGAAATGTTAGTTTAAAAGACATCGATGTATAAATAACATTACAAGCCAGAAATTGTCTAGGGAGCAAGAAACCAAGAGAGAGTTCTGAGAAGTGAGCTCTGAGACACTCCAATATTAAGAAGTTAGGAAGAGGAGACAAGAATGGAGAAGGAGAGGGAGCAGCAATGAGATAAAGAAACTGGAAACATTTTTTGTTCCTGTGGTCAAGAGAATAGAAGCATTTAAAGAAGAATGGAGTGAGAAACTATTTCCAAATTGATTCTCTATGATTTGTAATTATATTCTTTAAAAAAGATAAATGTATTTACACATATTCCACAGCTGTTCTCTTTCACTTATCTGTATTTATGTTTGTGTTTATTTCTTATTGTCAGTGGACAATAATTTTCTTCTTTGCGTTTGTTATCATTTAATTAGATGATTAAAATAACACTTTAATCAGACATCGTGCTGTGGAATAGCCAGAAATTTGCTCTTTTTTTTGAAAATAGGGATTTGAAATATTATTGTTTATATGTATGGCTGAATTCCACAAATGCATTTGAATGTAGGGACTGCAGAGAAAAAAAAATATATATATATATATAAATATCATTTGAAATAATGCCATCCACATGAAGGCATCCTTGAGAGCTCAGCTTAGGGTAAATGTACAAATTAGATGGTGGTGGTGGTGGGAGGAAATCACACCATTTGACATGAGCAATATATTCATCTTGATTTAGTTTTTCTGTGCAGAAAACAGTTTATTTTGATATGTTTCCAGGTATTATGATAACATATAAACAAGGAGATAAACCAGCCTCAGTTCTATTCCTGCAATGATTGTTACTCTTATATTTGGTGCATCTGAACATATTGGAGAAATGACTTGAACTACTTGCAGAAGAGCTGGTTATCATTATAATTACAAGTTCTTTTCTATTAATATAAATTTATTAGATAATTAATGCTTCATGTTGAATGAATCATTAATGAAGCATGCTTCCTGATGTAAATGAGATACTATATGCCTATAAGTAGCTGAATTACTACAGAAGTTACAGATTAAAATTGTCAAATATCTTTAAAATATTTTATATGATTATCTGGTACAAACCACAAAATCTGGTTTAGAATTTAGAATGATAACTAATGAAAGAGACATTACATAACAACTTTTAGCTCTGATAATAACACTAATTGAGACATTTAGATATGAACCAACAAACCATTTCTGCTGTCTAGAATATTAAAGCATGTAAGATTTATTTTTATCATGTTATTGTTTGGGGTTCTCAAATCCAGCACATTGGAGGTTTCTTCTCAGAAAATAGATACACAATGTTTGTGCCTCACACTTTATATTTTCATATATATAATGTCATAGATATGAAATAACATATATATATTTTACAAAATTATTTTACTAATGGATGAATAAAAGAGACGAAGTCATGGCTCAAACAATAGAGTCCAGTTGAAAATATCGTGTTGGTTTCTACTGTATAATTAGCCCCATTTTTCTCCGATAAAATATTTGTAATTTATTTTTATTTTTATTGAATGACTTAGAGTATAAACTATTATTATTGGATGATATTATTGGATGACTTAGAGTATAAACTAATCTTCTGTGAAAAAGAGTCCTCAGTATATAGTAATTTGAACAAGTAGACTTGGAATTTGTCTTTCATGAGACAGGATAGGGGATGTAAATGGGCTCTGTTCCACAATGTCTGCAGAGTTTTCCAATGTGGTTTTACCAATTTATACTCCTACTAGCAATTTATGAAGTTCCAGTTGCTTTGATTTTTTGTTGTTGTCTCACAGCAAATGAGGTGTTAACCTCAATCATCACATTAACATTTTAGAAGAGTAGAATAAAAAATATGAAGTGAAGAACAAGACAATTCCTTATACACAATAATAGAGCAGTTATTCACCTCAATCTACTCAAATTCCATTGGTTCCACCTAGTCACATGGCCATGCCTAGTTGTAAAGGAGGCTAGGAAATACCTTTCATACCCTGGAAGTCAGTCATGTGCATTTAAAAATATTTTGCTGTGGGAGAAGAGGAGAATAGATTTTGTGGGAAACAAATAGATATATGCCACAATGAGCCAGGTAGGAAGATGATAATTTGGTAACTTTTCAACTCCCAACACACTATCCCCTTAAGCCCAGAGGGCTTATCTCACCGTTAAAGAAAATAATGAACTTAGGTTCTTTGTTCAAGATTTGAAGACATTAACTTTCCATAGATTTGGCATGCAGTTATAGATTTACAGAATTTTAAAAATCAAATATAAATTTTTATTTAGAAAACATGACAATTACAAAACTTGATTTAAAAATTCTTACTCCAAATTATTCACCATTTCTATTTTCATATCATCTTGTCATTTTAGCATCTTATATCCCATTCTCTTTCTCTAGTACTGGTGGGGATAACTAAAACACAGGATAAGAATATTTAAATTCTTACCTATGTGTAAAAATATATAAAATTAAAATGTACTGTGCATGGCATATGAAGCTGGCAAAATTCCAGTTATCCATACCCAATCAATAAAAAACATCTTCATCTTATATATGTTTGATTCATCTTATCCGGATTGAATATATGAGCAACCTTTTCATTGATATCAGGTGATCCCTCCTATCATCCTGTGGTATTCATGTTGTATTCTCCTATGATCTATATTTGGCATTATAGTAGGTGATCATATCACTTGTGTATGAACCAATATGAGTATTCTAAATTCTAAGTCTCACATGGCATCACTCAATTTAGAAGTTTTTTTTTTTTAATTGAGATCACAATCTCTTAATGTTTTCTTGCAATTGTGATTATTTTCTCTCTAGAATGCCTTTTCCTCTTTTTTTCTTTTATCCCTTAGAAACATCCCTCTCAAAAATATCTCTAAAAATATATCTTTATGGTGTGTAACTGGTTTCTGCTCTTGTGTATAATAATGCCACACTGTTTAAAATTAGTATGATATTTAATCAGGTTATAAAATATAAAGATTAAATTAAATCTAAAAATATTAATCTGAAGGTAAAATCTACTACTATACTTCTTATGTCATTTAACCCTATTGTATTATAATTAATATGTCCCCACATATACTATTTCTATGACAAATATTCATTATCATTATTGTTTATTGATTATCCTTTAATATTTCAATTCTTTCCCCACACAATAATATAGAAATACCTAACATGATGGCTTTTTAATTATCTCTAGGCCTATCTGTGTCAATGGTCATTA
Source organism: Pteropus alecto (assembly GCF_000325575.1). Lineage (NCBI taxonomy): Eukaryota > Metazoa > Chordata > Mammalia > Chiroptera > Pteropodidae > Pteropus > Pteropus alecto. The sequence goes on along the minus strand of NW_006443138.1, from coordinate 20,136,337 downwards.
TGTACCTAGATTTCTCCAAAATTAGAGCTTTTTGTTTATTGTAGAAGTATTTTGATGTGATGGCCTTTCTAGGTGTACTAGATGACATGCAGTCCTTTCTTATCTAATTATTTACATCCATTGTTTGCATAAAAGATACATCAGCTTATGAGTTCTTAAAATCTTGCTGTTAATGCATACCTCATACATCAAGAGTGAGAAATGACAATATCATAACTAGTTCTTTTCCCAGAGAGACAATCCATTTTGAAGGATCTGTAGAGTGGAATAACAATCTTATATGTGGGGACATCCTCTTAGTCCCTTACACTCCCACTTCCAACCTCTACCCTTTGAATAATAAAGTTTACATGAAAGTTAATTTGAAAATGGAATACTGTAGTAGTTTGCTAAGCCTGCTGTTAACACAGTACCATAAACTGAGTTGATTAAATAACAGAAATGTATTAATTCATAGTTCTGGAGGCTAAAAATCTAAGATCGAGATGCCATCAGAGTCATGCTACCTCTGAAAGTTGTAGAGAAGGACATGTTCTAGGTCTCTTTTATAGCTTCTGGTAAATCCTTGGCTTGTGCCAGTATAATTTCAGTCTTCATATGGAGTTCTCCCTGTCTGTGTCATCTCTGTGTCCAAGTTTCTATTTTTTATAAGGACACTAGTCATATTGGATCAGGATCAATTCTAATGACTTCATTTTAACGTAAAGAATTACAACTGCAACAACCCTATTTCCAAATGAGGTCACCTTCTGAGGTACTGGTAGTTAGGACTTCAATATAAGAATTTAAAAAAAATTAATTCATTAATTTTTTAATTGAAGAAATGATTTAAATTTTTTCCCCTGTCTACTTCCCCTCTCCCCCAATATAGGAATTTTAGGGAGGACACAATTTAGCCCATAACGAATACTGTTTTGCTTTCTTTTTTACAGTTTTCTAATGAACTTTAATGCATAAGTTCTGACATAAACTTTCTATTGATGGCCATAATAATCTTTGGATTCAAAATAGGTCATTGGTTATATTATCTACTTTTAGAATACTGAAGCTTTCTTCTATCATTTACCAAAGTAAATAATTTCACCTTATTAGCATCACTCATATATTATAAAATGCAAATAATCCTGGAAGAGGATTAATCCTCTAAGTATTTTTTTAATTTGAATATCAGCTAAAATCTTATTGTATGGATGGCATTGCTGAAAGCTTGAGAATATTAAAATTGACAAGAGACAGAGATTGCACAGAGAAATATGAGCCACCAGGGAAACATGGCTCAGACGTGGAGAAGCTCGGAACCTTGAAGACAAGTTTCTCTCTACAATTTTTTGAAGCCACAAGCTATGTCTACTTACAGGCTACAGGACTTTTCACTATCTGCAAGATCTCTCCTTAGCTATCTCTAATTCTTTATATCTTGCTTAACTTTAAAGTAAAATTCACCTAACTCTATTTTGTTGCTGCTATATAGGACTTTTCTTACTAATCAATATTCCTGGTCATTTCATAGGAAGTCGATATGGCTACTTGTCATTGTTTTGTCTTCTCCACATCAAATCAGGCCTTTACTATCCTTTAAAACTCAATTTAAACTATAGAGTCTTATAAACTTTGTATTTTGGATTGCTCATACCTAAATATAATAAAATTAAAAAAATTGAATCAATGATATGTTAGGAACAAAGAGAGTTGTGAAATATTTAGTATATTAACATATATAAGAAAGTTAAAACATGAACAGAGTGGGCAGAGAGAGCTCAGTAAAAGTAAGAATTCTGAAGTGCTGGCTGTATATAAGATGAGAATTCAAGCCAATTCTCACATTTTAAAGGGCAAATCGAATTGAGTGAACTAGAGTGTTCGAGGAGCATCCGTTCAAGGTGCTGACACCAAAGCTCTGTGATGGCTCCCAAGGATATTTAATCAGTTGTGTGTGTGTTACAGTTTTCTGTGTATTGTGTATTTTTAGATTATACAAATGCTTGCAAACCTCTTTAAGTTGGGAATCAAGTAAAATGAATTCTGTGCGGTGGATACTATATCTTATGTTGTCTAGGCATTGGACAAAGAAATGTATGTTTTCTCATGTAATCATCACAACAATTATTATTTAGTTTTCATAACGAGAGAAGTGAGTTTTATACTGGAGACTTAAATAGAGAACATTCAATCAGTATTAAAGTGAACTATAATTTTAACTAATTTACTGAGAAAATTCTGAAATCAGCAGGTATTTTAAAATTACTTTGACTTGTATTTTGCTTGTTTTGTTTTGTTTTGTTTGTTTGTTCGCCTAGGCCAGGTGACCACTAGGCTGAATCTACTCTGTAGACATAGGCTATTTCTTTAGCTTTATTTCTTTTTAGCATTTTATTTTATTTTATTATTAGTTTCAAGTTTACAGTACGTTGGTTAGACATTTATAGAGTTTATGAAATGATCCCCCTGATTACTCTATCTTCCCTCTGGCTCTTTAGCTTTTTATTGACATATAATGTAGACAAGCAAAGTTAGTGTCAATGTGCAACTCCTTGCAAATTCATAAAATAGTACATCTCACATCTAGATCAACAAACAAAACACTGCCAGGAACACAGATGTTTCTTTCACGTTCTCTTTCCATGAAAAACAGCATCAAATGTAGCCACTATCCTAATACATAAAACTCTAGATTACTTGATATGTAAATATATGACTATAGCATAAACTTTTCCTTTCTGTCTTCCTGCATTCAATCATATGTTTGTGAGATCTGGAAATACTGTTGTATGCTAAATTGTAGATTGTTTTCTCCTGTTTTATGTTATTCTTTGTGTGAATACACTTTACATAATTTATCCACTGTACAGTTGCATAGACATTTACTGTTTAGACAGTTTGTGTTTGGTGCCAATTATAAACAGTGCTGTGCTGAAAATTCATGTCTTTGGGTGAACACATGTATAACCTTCTGTTATATATATACCGAGAAATAGAATTCTTGAGTCACAGTAGGTATGTTTATATTTAGCTTTAGTCAACACTGTTACAGAATTTTCCAAGTGCCAATATCACACTCCTAATTTATGAGTTACAATTGCTCTGCATCTTTACTAGCACTTGCTATTTTTTTTTCATTTTAACTATTCTGGTGGGTGTATACTAGTATTTCACATGTTTATTCACCTATCAGATGTCCCCTTTTGTTCTAGTTTTATACTTTTATTCTGTTATGTTGTCTATGTATTTGTTTGTTTCTATTGAGTTATCTATTTGTATGTTTGTTAGTAGAAGCTACTTATGGATTCTAGTGACTTTTAGATTCACGTAGTATGGTGTATTATTATCTTTTTATATACATTGCTAGATTTAACTTATTTATGTTTTCTTAAAATTCTTACATCTATATCCCTGGAATATATTGTTATCTAATTTCATGTTCTTGTAACATCTTTTGCTGGTTTTGAAATCAAGATTATACTTTTCTCATAAAAAATATATATTTTCTCTATTTTTAAGAAATATCAGTGTTATTTCTCCGATAAATATTTGAGAGAATTCACTAGTAAAGCTTAGTCTGAAGATTTCTCCATGGGAAGAATTTTAAATAACAGTTTCAATTTATTTAATAGATATACAACTAGTAAGATTTTCTATTGTTTTTGTCACCTTTATCTTTCTGGGCACTTGTCCATTTTATCTAAATTGCCATAGGTATTGGCATAAAGTTGTTTTGAATACTTTCTTATTTTATTGATATCTGTAGGATTTGTAGTGGGATCTCCATTACATTCTTGTTACTGACAATTTGTATATTTTCTTATTTTCCTAAATCTTTCTATGGGTATTTGATTTTTCATTTTCTCAATAAAAATGTCTTTTCTATTTTATTTAGTTTTGCTATTTTATTAGTTATATATACACTTACTAGGTTTAAATTTATATTCTGGAATAGAAGTTTTAAATCACTGAAATTGATCCTTTCTCATTTTCTAATATATGTAACCAGGCTAAATTCCTCTTTAAGCATATCTTTATCTGCATCCCACAAGTTCTAATACATTATGTTTTCATTTTGTTTCACTTAAAATTTACCTAAAATCTTCAAATTTTCATTTTTTTTAGTTCTTCGATGCATGCATTTAGAAGTCCCTTGTCTAACTTCAAATCGAGTGGAAATCCTCTAATCATCTTGTTATTATATTCTAGCTTTATTCAATTTTGTTATAGGTCATAGTCTGATTAATTTTAATAATTTGAAAATTTTGTAGGCAATTTTTATTTCTTATATTATAGTGGATTTTAGTAAATGTTCAATATACAATTAAAAGTTATATCAATCTATCCTTAACATGACAGTGTTTTATGCATCTCAGTATTGTAAATTTAATGCTACTTTTACATATATGTAAATTATTACCACTGTTAATTATAATCTATATTCTTACTGGGGTTTTTGTCTAATTCTTCCAACTGCTATTGTGATAGGTATATTAAGATTTCTTAGTCTAATTGTAGATTATTAAATTTCTACTTCTAGTTTTGTCAGTTATTCCTTTATGTAGTTTGAAGTTATGTTTTTGAGTGTATACATAGTAAAGATCATGATACATTTCTTTTGGATTTTTTACTTTGCATTATTATACATACCTTTCTGTACTCCTTTATTTCTCAAAGTCTTTGAATCTTTTCAATTCTATTCATTTTTTAAAAAATTATCCCCTTTTACATTTTGCTTTTTAAGCCATTCATTGTGTGTAAATTTTCTTTTTAGTTTTGTCTCCACTCTGAAATACTTTTTTACTATTTTATATCTTATTCTTCACTGAGTGTTATCGCAGTATTTGCTAGTTTATCTAATTATGATGTAATGCTTTTCTTTCATATATTTGATCATTTTCTAATTATTTTAGGTTATTTTGAAATTTTAGTTTATACTCTTCATCTCTGCTATAGGTAAATTTTTTAGTAATTTCTCTAAGGATATTTTTCAGTTTCTTACCATAGTTTTTTCTTATAAAGGCTGTGAGTGAAATTTGATTATGATACTTTTTCTACTCATTTTTATTTAAAATTAATTTTCGAAAATGAGAAATGGCTAAAAATAGTTTTCTGTCTTATAAAGATTAAAAAGATATGGCTTTATATTCTCTAAGATCACTTGATCTTTTTTTTCCTTCCCCTACTGTAACAATTTTTTTCTTTTTTCCATTTCTATTTTCTTTGTCTCAAATTTGTAATTTATATCTCTTAGTTTTTCTCAGTATGGGTCTCCCCACCCCCACCCCTCCCTGGAGGATAGTTTCAATGACTGTTTTGCTTTAGCCCTCTCATGAACAGAGAACATGTGACCTGCTGTAATCCCCCATCTCATAATTTTCATACTTTCGTAAACCCTTTCCCTGTGATTGTGAGCAGAACCGTGACTTTTTTTCTAACCTATAGACTACAGCAGAAAGGATGTGATTTCATACCTGTGTTTATATTAAATGATTTAGAAACTCCACCTTACTAGCAAACTTGCTCTAGAGACTTTCTCCCCTATCTGGATTTGAAGAAGTAAGAAGCAATTCCCAGAGGTCCACATCGCAAGGAAGTTAGGGGATCTTTCAGGAGGCAGTCAGCAAGAAGCCAGGGCACTCAGTTTTCAACTTGCAAAGAAATGCATTTTGCCAAAACTTAAGTCAGCTGAGAAGTGACTCTTCCCCATTAGAGGTTTCAAATGAGAATTCAGACTGACGAACATCTTGATAGCAGTCTTATTCTGAGAAGACTGTGTGGACTATAGCATGCAGTGTTAAGTAGAGGACCCCTATAAGTCATGTCCCCCAAACTCCTGACACACAAAAACTGAGATAATATATGTGCATTGTTAAGCCATTAAGATCATGGTGATTTGTTTTACAGCAGTAGACAACTAATATAAGCCTCTTCAGATCTTGCTTGCAAACCCTTTCAATGTAGGTGTGCAGAACTCTTCCAGTTTCAGCTACTACCCTGTAATAATTGGCTTTCTGAACATTTTTAGTGTTTGCCTTTTACAATATTTGTGTACTTTTGTTCTCAGCTCTGGCAGACACACTTTTCTTTCCCTTGCTTATATAATGTATACTTTAGTGTTGTAGGTGATTTTTCTCTACCTGTTGTATTTTGGGGGTTCATGGGGATAACATTTTAAGTTAGTTTTTTAATGTTATCTTTTGGTATTTTTTGGTTATATTTTCCTTTTTTTTTTTTGCTCTGTTTTACAAAAGGAATCAGAGAAATTAAAAAATATTGCCATCTTCCAAGAATTTCTTTATGCCATTTTTAAAATTTACTGGATCATGTCAAATTGCGCTCAAGGCTAGTTTACTCTCTAGATCTGGAAAACAGCT